>NC_041401.2:159476732-159776732 GCF_900747795.2 Erpetoichthys calabaricus | reverse complement strand
AGCAGTAGTAGAGTCATTGTCACATGTATTACTACTAAACTGCTTCTGGAGCATCAGTTCTATCTGACTGTAAAGTGGAAAGTTGGTGGTCACCATGAGGGGCATTTTGTAAAGTTAGCATGGACTGATCAGAGCATCAAAGCAGCACAGGCTTTTCTCTTAAGTTACTGTGGTCTTAGTAGATCCACCCCAGGACTGCAACACCTTCCTTCCATACACTTTTGTAATCCTGTTTTTTGTCGTTATAGTAGACATTTCCTTAGACAGCAGTGCTTGAAATTTGAGATTTCTCTTCCACTCCACTAGTCAGATCAGTATAGATAGAAGAGAGAACCTGACAAACCCAGCAATTTACCTGTCATCTTCCAATACAGTGCCTGACAGATTGCTCTTATTTACACTTTTTATGTACCTTTTCAAATTGATTTGGACTTGCATAACAATTACAGACAGTACAGCAGAACTCTTGTTGTTTTGTGAGATTGATTTGTTCTTTAACTAACACTCTATGATTGTGTTATTGGGCATCATTTTATTTACAAGCCATCACCTTCATTAGGCAGAGACAAATGAGTATGTTAAATTGAACATAGAACTCAATATGTGTTACCATTTGAAAGTTTAAATGTGACAGAGTCCATTGCAGTGTTAGCTCCTGAGATTTGCTCAGTCCACTGTGATCCAGCATTGGATTAAATGGATTTGTAAATGGAGGCAAGAAGAGTCTCTGTAGCAGAAAAGTTCAATGGCATAATTGTAGTATATTGTAGCCTGTAACTTTGGGGATTCCGTAGTAATAAGGAATTATGAGTATTGGAGAGCTTAGAGGAAGTGATATAATAATAAAACTGTGTAACGTGTTCATTAAGATTTTGCAGGACCTGTAGAGGGTGTTATGCTTCTAGTCGCAGTGGATGCACATTCTAAGTGGCCTGAGGTCACTATCATGCCCGATATCACATCAGAAAAGACAATCCAAACCTTAAGAGAGATGTTTGCACGTTTTGGACTGCCAGAGCAGATCGTGGCGGATAATGGGCCTTCTTTTGTATCCCAAGAAATGGAAGTATTCCTAAAAGGTAATGGTATTAAACATCTCCTATCCAGCCCTTATCATCCTTCAACTAATGACCTGGCTGAAAGAATGGTGCAAACCCTTAAACATGCTCTTAAAGCATCCAAAAGTGAAGCATCTTTCAAGCAACGTCTGTATACATTTCTTCTTAAATATCGTAACACACCCCATGCAACAACAGGTATGTAACCAGCTGATCTGTTCCTAAAAAGGCAGCTGAGAACACGTCTTGATTTGTTGAGACCAGCTACCACTCAAATGAGAGTTTATGATAAGCAGCACGATCAAGTAAAACAACGTGCCAAGCGGGCTAAAGATCGTGAGTTTTTCAGTGGAGATGCTGTCCTTGCTCGTAACTACTCCACCACTGAGAAATGGGTACCAGCAACCATTCTTCAAAAGACTGGAGCTGTCTCTTATAAGGTATGCACATGAGACCGCCAGACATGGAGATGACATGTTGAACAGCTGTTACCCTCTATACCTGTTGAAGCAGCCAGTAGCACAGAAACATCTGAGGAACCAAGTTTTAGTGAGTTGATCCAAAGCCAGCCAGGAATACCACCTGACTCTCCTGTTTCAATTCCTGCTGATGCTGTCATGCCAAGGTTACCTGAGGCTGCCTTAGGGGATGAACACACATCAGCTGTATGACGGAACCCTCTCAGAAGCAGGAAGCCTCCTGACCGTCTTAACTTATAAAAACTAACTATATGTATATGGAGATATAAAGGCACAAAATAATACCTTATGTTAGCAGGATGTCGAGGTCATTTATCCTCTCTCCTTTGTTGGAATGTAATTTCATTGATAACAGTATATGTTCTGTTTCATGTTTATTTTCCTGTTCCTAATAGCAGATGTTGTTTGTTATATGTTAGTCGAGTTTACAATTTTAAGCAGAGAGGAATATGTAGTATATTGTAGCCTGGACCTTTGGGGATTCTGTAGTAATAAGGAATTATGGGTATTGGGGAGCTTAGAGGAAGTGATATAATAATAAGACTGTGTAACGTGTACTCTGAAAAACGATCTTAGTAAAGGACCTGTTAAAGTTTATTACTTTTAGCCTGTCTCGTCTTCTTCCTTTTTATTGGTGCAATATTATTGTCCATAGATATAACAATAATGACGTCAGTTGTATTGTACAAAATGCTAGTCTGGTATCCTTAGGCTCCTAAACTGTAATCATATTTTAACAACCTTTATGTGGGCTGTTGAGATGTAACTGTTATAATGTAGCCAGAGTTATTACCCTGGATTAAGTTTACTTCTTTTTTGTTTAATGTTTTCACTGTTTTATAAGTTTCCATCTTTATTATGTTCAGCTAATGGTTTTTGTAATGTCAAACTATGTTTTTCTTTGATATCGTTTTGTTTAATCATTTCATTTTGTAAGTAATATGTTCTGCTTTGACTCCTTGACACCCTGACATCGCTGCTGGAGGACCACCCTCAGTCTTTACAATAGAGACTTGATACGTGGTCCTTCAGTGGTGCATTGACATTCAAAGAATGCATTTCATTGTAAGTATGAATTGTTCCAGTTCCTGGGTTTGTTACCTTTGTCTCTGGTCTTCAATTCTGTAATTTCAATCTTGGACTTGTTTGTTATGAGTTATCATTTTTTGCCTTTTATGGCATTTCTCTTCTGCTTTGATTTATTTAAAATAAAATTTTCATTTATAAAGATTCCTTGTTGGATTTGTCTCTCTAGCCAGAGGTTAATGGTTTCCTTCAAACATTTAAAGTATATTTTGAGCATTTTGAACTTTAAAAGCAGTTCCCTATTTTGGGCCTGTACAGGCTGAAGCCTATCTGTTGAATTCAGGCTATCTAGAGACAGGCCTATCTCTAGGCAGGAATGTTGGACATTTATAGTCCTCAAATGTTTTTTGATATTTTACATGCATTGATCACAGGAGTAACTTTCCTTGGACATGCTAATTCCATGACCTTTTGTTAGCAGTAATGTAGTGATGGTGGTGGAGGATACAGAGAGACACAGAGAATTTCAAAAAGACAGACGCCCACTTATATGCCTCTTTCCATGTTCTTTATGCTGACTCAATCCACCTCCTCTCCAAGTACATTTTTCCTACTACAGCAGATCTACATTACAGTGATCCCTCGCTATATCGCGCTTCGCCTTTCGCGGCTTCACTCCATCGCGGATTTTATATGTAAGCATATTTAAATATATATCGCGGATTTTTCGCTGCTTCGCTGGTTTCTGCGGACAATGGGTCTTTTAATTTCTGGTACATGCTTCCTCAGTTGGTTTGCCCAGTTGATTTCATACAAGGGACGCTATTGGCAGATGGCTGAGAAGCTACCCAACTTACTTTCTCTCTCTCTCTCTCTCTCTTGCGCTGACGTAGGGGGGTGTGAGCAGGGGGGCTGTGTGCAGCTGCTTCCTGAAGGACATGCTGCACGGAGCTTCGCATACTTAAAAGCTCAAAGGGCACGTATTGATTTTTTATCTCTCTCTCTATCTCTCTCTAACTCTCTCTCTGCTCCTGACAGAGGGGGTGTGAGCTGCCGCCTTCAACAGCTTTGTACCGGCGGTGCTTCGCATACTTAAAAGCCAAAAAGCCCTATTGATTTTTTTTTTTGACTGCTTGCTTTGCACTCCTTTGAAAAGGAAGATATGTTTGCATTCTTTTAATTGTGAGACAGAACTGTCATCTCTGTCTTGTCATGGAGCACAGTTTAAACTTTTGAAAAAGAGACAAATGTTTGTTTGCAGTGTTTGAATAACGTTCCTGTCTCTCTACAACCTCCTGTGTTTCTGCGCAAATCTGTGACCCAAGCATGACATTCTAAAAATAACCATATAAACATATGGTTTCTACTTCGCGGATTTTCCTATTTCGCGGGTGGCTCTGGAACGCAACCCCCGCGATGGAGGAGGGATTACTGTATCAGCTATATGGTGCAGAAGGAGCCATACTAAGTCTTTCATGGGCTCCTGGTGCAGAGTAATGCTGCAGCTGTTATACATGTAGTTCTGTATTATTCTTAACAAGTACAATATTTTTACATCATTTACAATTTAGACTTACAAAAACATACTCTAGCACTTCAATGGCACAGTGTTTGTTGTTGCTCCCTCACAAATTCTGATGACTGAATTCTGCATTGGTAGACATGACTGAGATGGACCAGATGGATGAGATGAACCAGGGTGAGTTAGCAGGCAAGTGAGAATTTTTATTCAAATGAATAGCAGAGCTTATATAAACAATGAGAATAAGAAGTGTGCAATAAACAGTGAGTTCAATAAATAAGTCAATAAATTCATAATTAAATCTTCTTTGAAAAACATTCCTTAAACAAAGTTTCCATCCATCCATCCATTTTCCAACCCGCTGAATCCGAACACAGGGTCACGGGGGTCTGCTGGAGCCAATCCCAGACAACACAGGGCACAAGGCAGGAACCAATCCCGGGCAGGGTGCCAACCCACCGCAGGACACACACAAACACACCAAGCACACACTAGGGCCAATTTAGAATCACCAATCCACCTAACCTGCATGTCTTTGGACTGTGGGAGGAAACCGGAGCGCCCCGAGGAAACCCACGCAGACACGGGGAGAACATGCAAACTCCACGCAGGGAGGACCCGGGAAGCGAACCCAGGTCCCCAGATCACCCAACTGCGAGGCAGCAGCGCTACCCACTGCGCCACCGTGCCGCCAACAAAGTTTCCCTGGGTGCAAAATAAAAAAAGCCCAAAAGTTGAGAAGTAAATCCTTTCCATTCTTTCACTCTCTCTGCCCTCATCAGGGTCTCAACAATGCACCACACCACATGGATCTGAACTGCCACCTTCGTAATTTACCCACAGTTCCCAGGGTGCCTTGACCTTCTCCAAATCCTCCCACCTTCAGCCAAGTCTCACTCTCTCTCTCTCTCTACTGTAGCTGTTACGCTGCTGAGCAGTCATGACTACTGTGAATTTCCCATTGGGATTAATAAAGTATCTGTCTATCTATCTACTGACACAACACAGGACCTCCACTACAGCCCTCAATCATGTTCTCTTTGACTCCTTAGCATGGTCAATGCTGCCCATCTCTCTCTGATGCCTCTCCAACAAGTGCATGCTTTCTCTCTTTTCATCTCCCTAATGAAAATATTATTTAAACTAGAACTTCCTTGCCTTTTGCACAAACCCACCTCCTTTTGACCTCAAGACTCTCTACTGGTGCTCGTGGTTACTATTCACCTAGCACATGTGCATGTGTGAAAGTCCATGTGCTGTCCATTGAAGCCCTAACCTCCAGTCTGAACATCTAGTTGGTGGTCTGATTTTGCTTTTTTGATGGTTAATTTAAAGTGGTGGGAACTAAGCTATTAAAAGTTTAAACAAACAAGAAAAAGTAATTAAGATTCTAATACGTTTAATAAATTGTCAAAAAAAAAAACTCACCGGTGACTTCTAATAGATTTGCCAGTCAGCAAACTAGACTGCCTTGAAAGTAGAAGCCAATCAAGTTTTGAAAACGATTGACTCAATGTACAAGTAGGTCACACTCTAGACAGATTTGCAAGTGGCTCAGTTTTAGGTATTTTTCCATTGCAAGCAAAAACTCTAAATTAGGTGTTATTTGTGCATAGTATGAATAACATGCCAACAACAAGCGTAATGTTCTGGGGTCGCAAAAAACAAAATTTCAATTGAATCAGGGGCAGAAAGATATAACACAAGGGCAAAGGGAAACAGGACCAGGAGATAAATGGGTGTTGAAAATGAAGTCAAAGGTCACAGTCAAGAACTCAATAACACCTAGTGCCAAAGCCAAATGTAGTCCTAAACTTGTAATCAAATGCCATACCCTAATTATTGATTAGAAAACAATGATATATTTGTGATTTGATTTTCTTTGGAGTACCCGTTGTCACACACAGGTCACACATGGGAGGCTAAACTAAGGGTATAACATTGACTCAGAGAGTAACAAAGGTAGGAAAGACCACTTAAAACCCAACTGGGTATCACACCCTCCAACTGACCTCACTTCCACCTATTCCCAATGGGCTGTCCTCTTCCTGCCCCCTACGTATAAAGCCCACCATTTGCCTCCCGCAGGCAGTCGTATCTTGGTCTCTGTCTTTGGAGGCTACTCTCTGGCCCTAATGTTCTTTTGAAGATTGCCTTGTTAATATATTGGGTGGAGCCCCAGAACTTTTTTTGTGTTTCTTGTGCTTTTTCCACACCATAAATACAAATAATCCTAAAGTTAAAGACACTACATGCTCTAATTAATCACTTTTGATGTCCCGTACCATAAACATCACCATTTAGGAATAATATAGCAACTACTATTCAAATCAATGGTAAATGGTGTTTAGAGAGTCTAATGGATCATAGATGAATAATATAGTCAAATCAAAACGTTGCTAGAAGTATCAAATTAACATGTATGAACGCCAAACTGCTAAACAAAAATCAGAGCCAAAAGTCAAAGTGTTCATAAAAGTCAAAATTTCATAAACTGGTGGATTTGAGAAAAATCCCTAATCATATAATTTTTGTGTGTGGTTTTCACCTTAAAATAAAACAAGTTTAAATATGTGTTGTACATAGAAAATTAAAGACATATTCTCCATAATTCAAAACCAAAATTTTTAATCAGAATAGACTAAACAAAAATGTACCCAGCCCAAAATAAATTAAAGAGGCATTAGCTAACCTAAGAATTTCTGAGCAGAAAAGGGTTAACGAGATCAATTGCTTTGTTTGTGGCTCCACCCCCTTCCATGTCTTCCTGTTTCCATTCTTTGAGAAAGCAGTGTTAAGATCACACTTTTATCAGCATTAGATTATTAGAGCATTAGAAACATTTTGATAATAACAGGTCATTTATCCCAACAAAGCTTGCCAGTCTTATCCAGTTAATTCCTCCAAAATAACATCAAGTTGAGTTTTGAAGGTCCTTATAGTTTTACTCTTTACCCCACTACTTGGTAACTTATTCCATGTGCCTGTGGTTCTATGTGTGAAGAAAAACATTTGTGCAAAATTTATCCTTAAGTTTCAGGAAGACAATGTCATGGTAGCATACACTTCAGAACACCTTCAGTTAATTCTGAATGCCTTTTCAAAGCGTAAACTGTATTCATTTACTGTGTCCCTTTATTCTTATTGAACTAATTTTAAAGCAACAGTCTTGATCCATTATACTAATTCTAATAACACTAATTCTAATATCTGCAAAAACGGTTTAAATTAAAATTACTGAATGGATAAATACAAATTTTTGTCATGCAGAAAATTATGATGCCTTTCAAAAGAATTGAACTCTTTTGCATGCCACTGTAACATTTTTACATCCTTTGTGTATACTTTACTTTACTTTATACTATACTTTACTTCTATTTATTTCTATTAAATTTAATGTACTACAAATCTCCCCAAGCCTGTATTATGTCCAAGTCTTCCTGTAATCATCTTATTGTAGTAGAATAAGTATTCACAGCCTTTGCCATGAAGCTCAAAATTGAGCTCAGGTGCATCCTGTTTCCCCTGATCATCCTTGAGATGTTTCTGCAGCTTCATTGGAGTCCACCTGTGGTAAATTCAGTTGATTGGACAGGATTTGGAAAGGCGCACACCTGTCTATATAAGGTCCCACAGTTGACAGTTCATATCAGAGCACAAACAAAGCATGAAATCAAAGGAATTGTCTGTAGACCTCCGAGACAGGATTGTCTCAAGGCACAAATCTGGGGAAGGTTGCAGAAAAATTTCTGCTGCTTTGAAGGTCCCAATGAGCACAGTGGCCTCCATCATCCGTAAGTGGAAGAAGTTCAAAACCACCAGGACTCTTCTTAGAGCTGGCCGGCCATCTAAACTGAGCGATTGGGGGAGAAGGGCCTTAGTTAGGGAGGTGACCAGGAACCCGATGGTCACTCTGTCAGAGCTCCAGAGGTCCTCTGTGGAGAGAGGAGAACCTTCCAGAAGGACAATCATCTCTGCAGCAATCCACCAATCAGGCCTGTATGGTAGAGTGGCCAGACAGAAGCCACTCCTTAGTAAAAGGCACATGGCAGCCCGCCTGGAGTTTGCCAAAAGGCACCTGAAGGACTCTCAGACCATGAGAAAGAAAATTCTCTGGTCTGATGAGACAAAGATTGAGCTCTTTGGTGTGAATGCCAGGCGTCACGTTTGGAGGAAACCTGGCACCATCCCTACAGTGAAGCATGGTGGTGGCAGCATCATGCTGTGGAGATGTTTTTCAGCAGCAGGGACTGGGAGACTAGTCAGGATAAAGGGAAAGATGACTGCAGCAATGTACAGAGACATCCTGGATGAAAACCTGCTCCAGAGCGCTCTTGACCTCAGACTGGGGCGACGGTTCATCTTTCACCAGGACAATGACCCTAAGCACACAGCCAAGATATCAAAGGAGTGGCTTCAGGACAACTCTGTGAATGTCCTTGAGTGGCCCAGCCAGAGCCCAGACTTGAATCCGATTGAACCTCTCTGGAGAGATCTTAAAATGGCTGTGCACCGACGCTTCTCATCCAACCTGATGGAGCTTGAGAGGTGCTGCAAAGAGGAATGGACGAAACTGGCCAAGGATAGGTGTGCCAAGCTTGTGGCATCATATTCAAAAAGACTTGAGGCTGTAATTGCTGCTAAAGGTGCATCGACAAAGTATTGAGCAAAGGCTGTGAATACTTATGTACATGTGATTTCTCAGTTTTTTTATTTTTAATAAATTTGCAAAAACCTCAAGTAAACTTTTTTCACGTTGTCATTATGGAGTGTTGTGTGTAGAATTCTGAGGGAAAAAAATGAATTTAGTCCATTTTGGAATAAGGCTGTAACATAACAAAATGTGGAAAAAGTGATGCGCTGTGAATACTTTCCGGATGCACTGTAGATAGATAGATAGATAGATACTTTATTAATCTCAAGGGGAAATTCACATACTCCAGCAGCAGCATACTGATACAAAAAACAATATTACATTAAAGAGTGATAACAATGCAGGTAAAAACAGACAATAACTTTGAATAATGTTAACGTTTACCCCCCCGGGTGGAATTGAAGAGTCGCATAGTTTGTGGGAGGAACGATCTCCTCAGTCTGTCAGTGGAGTAGGACAGTGACAGCAGTCTGTCGCTGAAGCTGCTCCTCTGTCTGGAGATGACACTGTTTAGTGGATGCAGTGGATTCTCCATTATTGATAGGAGCCTTTTGACCACCCGTCGCTCTGCCACGGATGTCAAACTGTCCAGCTCTGTACCTACAATAGAGCCTGCTTTCCTCACCAGTTTGTCCAGGCGTGAGGTGTCCTTCTTCTTAATGCTGCCTCCCCAGCACACCACGGAGTAGAAGAGGGTGCTCGCCACAACCATCTGATAGAACATCTGCAGCATCTTATTGCAGATGTTGAAGGATGTCAGTCTTCTAAGGAAGTATAGCCGGTTCTGTCCTCTCTTGCACAGAGAATCAGCATTGGCAGTCCAGTCCAATTTATCATCCAGCTGCACTCCCAGGTATTTATAGGTCTGTACCCTCTGCACACAGTCACCTCTGATGATCACGGGGTCTAGGAGGGGTCTAGGCCTCCTAAAATCCACCACCAGCTCCTTGGTTTTGCTGGTGTTCAGGTGTAGGTGGTTTGAGTCGCACCATTTTACAAAGTCCTTGATGAGGTTCCTATATTCCTCCTCCTGCCCACTCCTGATGCAGCCCACGATAGCAGTGTCATCAGCGAACTTTTGCACATGGCAGGACTCCGAGTTGTATTGGAAGTCCGATGTACTGTATATAGGCTGAACAGGACCGGAGAAAGTACAGTCCCCTGCGGTGCTCCTGTATTGCTGACCACAATGTCAGACCTGCAGTTACTGAGACACACATACTGAGGTCTGTTTGTAAGATAGTCCACGATCCATGCTACCAGGTATAAATCTACTCCCATCTCTGTCAGCTTGTCCTTAAGGAGCAGAGGTTGGATGGTGTTAAAGGCGCTAGAGAAGTCCATTAGACAATATCTCCAAGTTATTTCTCTTTTTAGCTTGTCACTCGAACCTATAACAGCACTTGAAGGGGTTCTTTATTGGAGAGACAGTAAATGGATGCTGATTCAACATCTACATGTTTTAGTACAGTGTGGACAACCGTAAGTTATAACTGGTATGCTGGTTGTCTGTTTTCTTTTCAAAGCTTTAGTTTTTATGCTGCAAGGCAGTAGATTTCTTTTTCATGCAACACAGCACCTAACAAATGGCTTTACTCCAGTTGTGTTTGTTAATAACAACATCTCAGCTTTCAAAATTGCTGTTAAACCTTTTCCAAGTTGTTTTAAGTTTGACTTTAAATTGTTTTGTGGCCCACCTGGATAACACTGTCCATCCTTTAATTGAGAGTACAAGACTTGCTTGGGGAGAGGTGAGTTAGCCATCTGGATGATTGGTCCTGTTCATCGTACTTGGTGCTGAATGATTGTAGTTGTTATACTTTTCATTATGGCCTTTTGTACGATACTTATGTGGGCAGCTGATCTTGAGAATTGCCTGTTGGCACCTCTGATAGAATTTTTTAGAGTTTTCATGTGCTTTCTATATATAATTCATGATTCAGCTCCATATAGGAGGGTGGGGAGGACAGCAGTTGTATATACTATACCATGAGTTTGGTATGAGGCTTTAAATTGAGGCCCTCAAATACTTTTTTCTTAAGCCTTGCATGAACCCCACTGACAGAACAGAAGATGGTTAATCTCCTTGTCGATATCTGCTGTGGTGGAAAGAAAATTGACAAAGTAAGGAAGTTAGACAACATTTTCGAAAGGTTTGCTGTCGACTGTTCTAGTGGGCAAGATGGCTGGCTGGTTGGGTGATGGCTGATATAAGATCAGTGACATCTTGTATGCAGTGTTAAGCCTGATGCAGTTTAATATTTTGAAAATGCATTCAGAATTAACTGAAGGTCTTCTGAAGAGTGTGCTACAGTGTCATCTGTGTACTGGAGATATGTAATATCTGTGGAGTGAAGTTTCCTCTTAGCTCTGAAATGACTGACCCCAAATCTGTTGTATACAGCATCATGATTCCCAGTGGTACATCTAGGCTAATAAATTAGAAAACAACAGAGATAAAAATAGAGCACAGGAAAGGAGCAAACTCCAAGCTATATCAGTGCTTTCAAATGAAATCACCTCTAGATACAGTAATATAAGACAGTGATGGCACCCTAAAATGTAGAATTAAAGGCCTTTCAAATGGTTCATCGATAAATGGAGTTGTAATGGTGAGGTGCAAAAAACAAAACCATGCTATCACGCCATAATGGTAATGAATTTGCCTTATTGGTGAGGTTTGGCCCTACTTGCAGTGAATGCTGTACTCCATGTCAGTGATTCAATGGAAATGATGGGGGTTGGGTGTGGTGTGATGGGGACCAACACAAAACAGCTAGGTCTACTTTCAAGAAATTTCATATTGACATTAATTTTTCAAACAATTTAAAATATATGCTTAATGGACTTTCAAAAATTTCAGTTCAATGGGAGGAGTAATACCACAAAAACCATGCAGATGTTCATGAATTTTTGCATGTATATTACCCTTAAACTAACTTAACATATACAGTTTATGGAGTTTCAAAGGTTTCGCCTTGAACAGTTGTGCAATAGAGTGAAGCACTCAAAATGAGCAGTTTTTCCCAGCTTAACATGCTGTATCACAGAATCAAGTATTCAACGAGCCATCAAGTTTATTGGAATTAAACATCTATTCATGAAAACACAGTACACCACTAAATGCAAGCAGTGTTCATGAGTCCATCCCAGCAAGGAGTTACTACAATAATGGAATCCAATCATGCACAAAAAGAACATTCATGAGAGCAAGGAAATTTACAGAGACATAGTATAGATTGTGAATGGGATACTCACATTTCAACTAGCAATGGCAAAATGTCAACATCTAAAAAACACATAAATATCTGTTTTCCAGTTTTAACCCATTATATAGTGTCACGCATGGGCACTTGAGGATCACCTTCATGGCTCTGATATGTTATAGCATACAACTCCAGGTTGAGAAGGGTGCTGTCGCTAACTGTTTTGTCTCTTCTCTCTGCAGCTCACAGGAGACACCCAATTAGGATATATGAGTCACCCATGGTGCCCAGAGAAGGCCCCACCCCTTCCAGTCAGAGTCTTATAAGAACATATATCCCGTAAAGGAGCCATCGCTTTGGACTTGAGCCTGCTATAGGACAGAAAGCAATCCTTAACTCTTTCAGGGCTGATGTCGACTTTTGTCAAAAGGAGGAGTTGACGATGGTAATCAACTGTAAACTGTGACAAAACCAATTGTTATGTTTCAGTTGGACTCTCGTTGCCTGACAGAAAGTTAGATTTATTGGTTTGACCAAGATTTCCTGCACTCCCGTGAGTAGCAAGGTGCAAACAATGGTAAAAATGGGACTGACATCTGGCAAGAGATCAAAGCGAATGCGTAAAGCACAATACTCTGCAGATGACATTTTGCCTATTATCTCTGAACTGGACTATGACTTGTCGGACTCCGATTTTGATACAAGTGTGGTTCCAGCTTCAGCTGATTGGTCCCCAGCTAATCATGATACTGACAATGTTCACCATGTAGAACTGCCACTTAACAATGATAAGAAGTAGAAACCACATTGCAATGCACTGCGACCGTAATCACTGCTGCTGCTGCCTCAGCCATATGAAGACAGCCTGGCAGCAAGCCTGCTGCACATTCTTGGCAAACTGGCAGCCACAGCATACAGCAACAGACCTTTTATGTTAATTTCTGTGTGGAAAAAATATTCAGCCCTCAAAGAGTTAAAGCAGTCTATTAAGGCTTTTGAGACTGATATTGATGGCCTATTTGTATTGTTTGTTGCTGTGTCATCATGCACTTGTTTTTTGTTTTTTTTATTTGTGCCTTAAAATTAAACAGGATGGGCTGGTTGACTTTCCAACTATTCCTCTGGATTCCTCCGACTTATTTTGGATAATATAATATAATATAATATAATATAATATAATATAATATAATATAATATAATATAATATAATATAAATTTGGTGGCATGATGGTGTAGTAATTAGTGCTATTATCTTCCATCACCAGAGTGTGAAGCGGCAGTGCTGACTACAGTATCACTTAGCTGTTCCACAAACAAATTTCACTGATCATAATTTAAAAATATGATAGTAAAACTCACAATCAAAACCCTTTTTTATACCTAACCAACCCCAAAAGATGTAGAGGGGTGTGGTCGATTAAGACGGACCCTACCCTGCTCTCCAATAGGGTGAATGCATAGTGTTAAGTATTCTATCACACACCCTGAGGATTGAGCAGTAAAAGAGTAAAATCTTCAAAAACCAAGAAAGCTGCTTGGGTGGTCCTCCCAGAGGAGAGATAACCTCAACAACAGAAATACTCATCCTACATCTCCATAAGGGAATTGATCTCACATCTACTCCCCTTCCAAAGTAAGTACGGCTCCTAGGGGGAATACCCTTAGAGTTTCTTACCTTAGCTGAAAAGGCAAACTAGGCATACAATTAGAAACAAAAAACTTAGGATTCCCACTATAGCATCTACTCTTCGTGATGTGGATCAGATAATTGGTACCAAGTAACAAAAAGATGGATTAACAAAATCTGAATCAACCAACCAAACAAACTAGACCAAGGGATAAAACCTCGGAGCTTAGAGGCAAGGAAGCTACTTATCTTAAGATTAACTCAAAGCTTTATAGGGCCTAAGAGGAGCCTGGACTACGAGGGTCATGGACTCTGTTACCAGGACCTAACTCAAGCTCAAGTCCACAAGGCCTAAGTGAAGACTGGAGAATGACAGTAAACAAGCCAATAACTATAAGGACATTCTTCACTATCTATACCTGTACACTATCTGAAAAGTGGAGTGGCTTTGATGTGGGAAGGACAGTGCCTTCCAACCTCACTATGGGTCCCCTGTGTATTCTGGAGTACCACTGGGAATGGGGTCTTTTTCCAAAAAAACCTCACCTGCTCACACCTCCAACTAAAGAAATACCTATCCTTCCCCAGCCACACACCTAGAAGGCCAGATAAAAGGGAGACTAAGAAGGAGCAAAGGGACAGAGGACCCTAAGAGAATCATAAGTGTAAATGGAGACTGGTAGCCAAACAGAGGGGATGAAAAGGCCTAGACTTCAGGGCAAGCTAAGCCCAAGCAAGCAGAATCAGGACTTATAATATCCACAAATCTATATTGAGATATCTGCAAATCTGTATTAGCATCATCAGTCACGAGCATCTTTCTCAGAGCAATGTGCTGATATTCTCTCTCACATTCAGTGTGGCAAGAAATACTGGGGAGGAAACACAGTGAAATAAGCGCCTCTCCCCAGGTAGAGACACTGGCCCTTTCCGCATACTTAGCTCTTCCTTCAGGCTACATAGGAGTTAAAATTTTGAAGGCACTTCAGAATCAAATAGGCTGCCTCCATCTTTCTTTTGGCAGTGAGGAGAGGAGCATGTGCATTGATGTGCAGTATGGAACTACTACAACTCATGGAGCTGACACATTTTCTTCTTCATGCAAGGAAAGATTATTTCCACTACAAAAACTCAGCACAGGTAGGTGTGAAAGATTTACGGCTATCTCGCTTCCCCATATTGACCTTGACTGTGGATAAAAGCACTCCCTACTGACTTGGAATTTCATCTTCAGCCTGAATTTTCAATATTCATTAAAGAGCTCACACAGGCTCGGGAAGCCACTGCTGATAGAAGTAAAAGAGTTGAAGAAGTCATAAGTTTTACTGTGTGCCTAGTCATTTTGTGAAAAGAGAACAGTGACACAAAACACTTTTTTTTATCCTTATCATTGACACCAAATGTACCTCCTGCTAGTTTCTACTAAATACTACCATTTAACTTATCCTGAAACTTATGCCTGAAAAAATTCATTGCATTGGATAAACAGGAATGGAGGTTCTTTCACTGAGGCACTCCTGTAGGTCACTTTAAAAATACTCATCTGTCTGAGGAGAATGTGCAGACTGGCTGATGGTGGCTCATTCTCAAGGTGGGTTACCTGGGTAGATGGCACACAGAACAATCTGTTCCAATTTTGGGCCGTCATCACTATTTTAAGGACCATGCATGAAGTGCATGACATCCAATTATTTTTAGACTTCTTTTTTTTTCACATCAATGTTAGCAGACATGCTTTTTAATATTGATGCTTAATTTGTGCTTTGTGTTGTCTTCTATAATGAAAACTATTTAGAGACCACTGCAGGTTACCACTGTAGCCAATGTGTTATGAGTGCTAAATGTCCATCTCACAGCAGTATAGTGTGTCTCAAATGTGTGCATATGCCTGTTATGTCTGGCATGGCATTTCCTGCTTCTCCCTGGATGAAGGAGCAAAAAGCACTGCTTAATGCCCACTGCAGGAGATGGGCACACCAGCAATCTGTTAATAGATTCATTCTTGTTTGATAGTCACTTTCATACCACATAAAGGATTGTCACAACACCGATTGTAACACAGCACACCAGACAACATTTGCAATTCAACAGAATTGGAATTTAGTGAATAACCTACAGGGAGGACCGAAATCCTGTATCTGCTGCCTCCAGGCTGACATCTGTGAACGGACCTGTCCAGCATTTGTCCCCTGACCAAATATTTCATGCTCATGACAAGGACGTGCTTGCCAAGAGCAACATAAAACATTTAAAAAAGCTCTCATTCTTTAATAAAAGGGTGACCTGTTTAGTTAACAACCTGCATTTCACAGACAGAAATTGTCCTTTGCAGTAGGCCAGTCATTGTAATGTCTGCTTTTGTGATTATTGAATTGAGTTCTGTAGCATTCGCAGACCACATAATCCAAATCAGACTCTTGGCTGTAATTCTATAATCATTGGCTGTCATGCATATTAACAAATGAACCACATGGTCAGCTGAGATAAAAGTACTCTTTCTATCATGTTATTGTAAATTAATTTACTGTCCGTGTTGGACAAGTCTATGTGTTTTTGAAGAGGAGAAGTATTACACAGCAAAAAAGGCTATGATGTTTTGAAGAAACCATCATTAAAGAAAATAAAATAAATTTAGTTCCACAAAATCAAAACTCATTTATATATCTGTAACATGACATACCAGTAAGCTTCCAAAAGCATAATTCTCTGTTTTTTTTTAAGAAAAAGAAGTATGCACCACATAACCTGGAATTTACACAGCTATTCTACTAAACAGTGTATATTCTGGGTATTAAGGAGTCCATAATATGCACAGCACTTTTCTAGTAACAGTTCTTGCCAACTATGGAAAAACCTAGTATGTCACAACTTTCAAGTTTATGTCAAATTGAGAAAATGATGTCACCCCTATAATTAACAATCTCTAGATATCATTTTCCATGAGCTTCACATACACAATATTGGTTTTTTTCACAAATCAACAACACCTGCCGTTTAAATCACATGACCGTAATCCAATGTTTTCATTGGTAGGCGGTCTTTCCTCATTGGTCAGTGTAGTTGCTAGGTTTTTGTTTTGCAGTATATAAATTACTGTGTACATACTAGCTTCTTCCATCATGCTACGACCAGAATTAAGATGTATTTGGCAATCACTACTACCTTATAACATCAGGAAAGACCTAGAAACTCCAAAAAATAAAAAAACTCAATTTTTAACAAAATGGCAATTACTAGGTTTTTCCATTGCATGTGAGAGTTGTCATGTGTGTTTAGTATCATTATCTGGTTGTACCTTTTCCTCATTACAGTAAAGAATCTGAGTAGGTGTTAGATACTTAGGAATTACCTGGAAAGGAGCACCTGACTTGAAGGGCCAATAGGAGCTAAAAGGGGAGGGGCAGACCATACATATAAAGGTGAGCAATGGAGAGGGCAGAAGAGAGGCAAGGAACATTGCCAGAGAGGAAGTTGTGGATATTATGGGGAAAACTATGCTGACTACGTGAGGAGTCATGTAGACCCAGCTTCATTCATGGAAGGCACGAGGACCTGGCAGCATAGAGGATCATTTTACCTTTTTTATGGAGAAGCCCTACATGCCTGTGTGAGGAGGCAGTGTGGGATAAATATTTCCCAGTATTGTGGCATTCCTCAGCATAACCCTCACAATAACTGACATTAAAAAAAACAAAAAAAGAACAGTTTTTCTACCAATGGACATTCAAATCACTTATGGTAATTGTTGTTTGTGCATGCATGTTTCATTAGTGGGGTTAGCGTAAACAGCTGATTTATTTGTTTACATCATCATTATCATTCTGCTTCTGTTGGTGTGCTCTGCTCTTGCAATATGGTTAGTAGAGAAGTAGTGTTGATCATTTACACTCTGGACCATTTATTCATTTTTTGAAATTTTTGCTGCTAGCTCTTGCTGATCCGTTAGCGCATATTATAATCGTGTTATCCCAGGGTGGGAAAAAGATCCTGAAGAACCGTACACACTTTACCTTGAGTCTGATTCAAATATTTTTGTGGTTTAATAATCTTCTTTTAGTGCCACACATACTCAGGATCAGCTGGTTTAATCAAGGGACTACGTTCTTGTGTTGTCCATATTTACTGAGGTTTACCCCTTACTAGAATCAACAGCCTGAGAATCTGGATGTTTCCTCAGTTGTGCTAATATACAGTGGTGTAGCTCGAGTTCACGCCACTCGGGGCGGGGCTTCAATTTGCCGCCCTCCAACGTATCTGAATATGTTAACCTATTTAAATAGAAAATTAAAATGACATCGAGAGAAAAATTAAGATTCATTTTGCATAGATTTATTTATATATAGAGAAACAGCAATTTTTTTTTACATATAATTATTTATAAGCATCAACTAAACAAGAATATCGTACAGACGCACTGATAAGCCCTGTTCTGATTATTAGTTTAGTATAATTACGCTACGAAAACCAGAACCGGTGTGGTGTACAAGTGATATGTGGGCATGATCAAGAACGCATTCGGATTGTTAACGAAACGAAATTATAAATTATGAATTAGTTGTTTATTTTCCTAGAACATATTATCGGTGTAATGTTTCTGTTTATTTTTGTTATTGCCTCATAAATATCAACTGCTGTGTCTGATTTTTGAAGCATTTGTGGATGAAAATCAGAGAATTTGACTTTTTTCATTCATGAGTGATATTTTTCCGAACCCTGCTGCTTACACGTGAAGTGTTCTAAGCCTTTTGGCCAATAATGCTGCCCCCAAAAATATGCCATGCGGGGCAAACCGCCCCCTCCACCCGCCCCTAGCTACGCCACTGCTAATACATGCCCAAGATCATAACTCTTCCCTGGGACACCTATGAACAACCTCTGAATTAACATCCCACATTTTGCATAACACTGGACCCTGTCTATTGTGTAACCATTCATGGAATCCACTGTGGTCCACCCCAGAACAAATGACTTATCAGTCTCACAAATCGAACATGGCAATCCTTCTGCAAGTACTTTACCTGTCATACAGCCCCAACTGAGCTGGGCCTGAGAAAATCTATCTATTATGAACATGTATGTGTAAAAACAAATCTGCCAGAGCTTTCCCTGTAGTACAATGTATGATACTGCAGCATAAAGCAAGGAAATCTTCTCCTCAATGTCCCAGCTTGTATAGGTTAATTTCTTTATTCCTGCTTTAAAGCATTCAACCAATATATTTGTTCCATAATAATCAGGAGCACTGGTGGTGTACAAGATGCTAGCCTGTCTTATAAAGTTCTGGAACTCCATTAAGGTAAAAGTTGCCTGTGACTGTCTGTTCGGGTACTCCACAAGAAACAAACAGCACCCTCAGTCTCATGATGACAGGTTATCTGTGACATGCAGTACACCTTCAAATATTGTGAATACACATCGATCACCAATATAAACTTGTTGTTCTAAAATGGACCAGCAAAGATAATGTTAATTGTTTTCCAGCACTTGCCCAGAAATTCCCAAGGATGTAATTGTGCTTTGGGTGACATTTTCTGTTCAGCTTGGCATATCTGAAACCCCTAGTACATATGCTTAATATCTGCATACACATTTTTCTACCAAATACACTTGCATGGCATTCCTTTCATTTTTACAACTCCTTGGTGTGCTGTGTGAATTTCTTTCAATACTGCTTCACTCAGTTTTTTGGAACAATGACACACAATTGCCAAATGACATGACCTCTTTCTGAAGATAGTTCATTTCACTTTTTGTGACAGACTTTCATTGATTCTTCAATGTCATCTAGCCAACCCTCCACAATATATACTGAAAAAGCCTGGCTAACACCTGATCTGAATATGAGACATGGGCCACTAGAGCTCCATTCAGGGGTACCTTCTCCTTTTGGTGCTTTCATAGGAGAACATGAATGTATACAATACAATACAATACAGTTTATTTTTGTATAGCCCAAAATCACACAGGAAGTGCCGCAATGGGCTTTAACAGGCCCTGCCTCTTGACAGCCCCCCAGCCTTGACTCTCTAAGAAGACAAGGAAAAACTCCCAAAAAAACCTAGTAGGGAAAAATGGAAGAAACCTTGGGAAAGGCAGTTCAGAGAGAGATCCCTTTCCAGGTAGACTGGGCGTGCAGTGGGTGTCAAAAGAAGGGGGTCAATACAATACAGTACAGTACACAGAACAATTTCTCAATATAGTAAGAAATAAAAAAAAAATATATATAAATTTTAGAAGTACAGAGCAGAATTTAACAGTAGATGATATATCCCATAATAAGATTTGTATTTGTATAGAGTCATGGAGACCTCATCCTTCAAGCTGCCTCCCCCATTTGGCCATTCCACAGCTGAAACAGTGCTGGGCCAGCCAATCCGATGAAAGGACCCCTCTCTCCCACGATTCCTGCGATCCTCCATCTGGGATGACTTTTCCTTAGGCAGGCAAAACAACTTGGCAGGTGGGCCATGGCACCAAGTGCCACATTTGAGTACCGAGAAGAAAAACAGAATAAGTGAGGGTTAGTATACAATTATAACTGTCATGTTACTTATGTTTAAGTGCTAATGACTAACAACAGAGATGCAGTCTGAACAGTTAACCAGCAGCTCTAGTCAGGATATGCTAAACTGAAGTAGTGAGTCTTCAGCCGGGATTTAAAAGCTGAGACCGAAGGGGCATCTCTTATAGTAGCAGGCAGACCATTCCACAGTTTAGGGGCCCTGTAACTAAAAGCTCGACCCCCCACTGTTATTTTATTAATTCTTGGAATCATAAGCAGACCGGCATCTTGAGATCTTAATGTGCGCTCTGGTTTGTAAGTCATGATAAGTTCAGACAAGTAAGCCGGACCTCGACCATTTAATGATTTATATGTTAAAAGAAGGATTTTGAAATCTGCCCTGAACTTAACCGGGAGCCAGTGTAAGGATTTAAGAACTGGAGTTATGTGTTCGTATTTTCTTGTTCTTGTAATAATTCTCGCAGCCGCATTTTGGATTAACTGGAGGCTGTATAAAGAACAGTTTGAACATCCAGTGAACACCGCATTGCAGTAGTCAATCCTACTAGAGATAAATGCATGAATTAGTTTCTCAGAATCCTGTTTATTTAAAAAGCGCCTTAATTTCCTAACATTTTTAAGATGGAAGAAACATGTTTTGGACAACTTTGTAATATGCGCTTTAAATGACATGCTAGAGTCAAAGATAACTCCTAGATTGCGGGCTGATTCAGTAAAATTGACTGGGATTCCCATTGAGTTAAATGATGACAAAATATTATTGTGATCAGCATCATTCCCTCCAACAATTAACATCTCTGTTTTATCTGTATTTAAAGACAAGTAGTTCTTATTCATCCACTCCTTTAATTCACTAACACAACTAATTAAAGACCACATTGGAGAAACTTCATTTGATTTAAATGAAAGGTATAACTGGGTGTCATCTGCATACGAGTGAAAATTAACATTATGTTTCCTAATGATAGATCCCAGTGGAAGCATGTACAGTGAAAACAGTAAAGGTCCCAGTACTGAGCCCTGCGGGACACCATATTGAACTTCTGTGTATAATGATGGAGTACTGTCAGCACATTTCTGTACATATTGGAATCGATTTGATAAGTAAGAACTAAACCAAGCGAGCACGGTGCCTGTAAGCCCAACATCATTTTCTAGCCTGTGCAGTAAAATAGAATGGTCAATGGTGTCAAATGCTGCACTTAAGTCCAACAACATAATTACAGATGAGTTTCCTTCATCAGAGGATATCAGAATGTCATTTACAACCCGTGTTAGTGCCGTTTCTGTACTATGACCAGTGCGAAAACCAGACTGGAATTTCTCAAATAAATTGTAATGCATAAGGTGTGTCTGAAGCTGACTGGCGACTACTTTTTCTAGTATTTTAGAGAGAAACGGTAAATTTGAAATAGGCCTATAATTATTTAGTATATGTGGGTCAAGGTCTGACTTTTTAAGTAATGGTTTAATGACTGACACTTTTAGTGCATCTGGTACTGTGCCATGCAATAATGAACTATTGATAATGTTTAGGATAGGCGCTGCAAGAACATCCATTGCACTTTTTACTAGTTTTGTTGGCACTGGATCTAGGGAACAAGTAGTGGGCTTCATTTTAGAAATTAAACTTAAGACTTCCTGCTCAGTTACAGGATTAAAATTACTAAAGTGCTGAGTGCAATGTGAGACAGGGTCTGCTAAGCTAGTATTTGGTTTGTACTGTGATGCAGAGATCTGGGATCTTATATTTTTAATTTTCTCATTGAAGAAGTTAATAAAGTCTGTACTGCTAATGTCTGTTGGTATTTTGCACTGTTGATCTGAATTTCCATTTGTTAATTTAGCCACTGTTCTAAACAGTGCCCGAGGATTTTTATTATTGCTATCTATTAATGTAGAATAATATTCTGACCGAGCTTTAAAGAGGGCTTTTTTATATTTATTAACACTCTCTGTCCATGCAATTTGAAAGACCTGTAGCTTTGTTGTTCTCCATCTGCGTTCCAGTTTTCGACACTCTAATTTAAGAGCTCGAGTGTTTTCATTAAACCAGGGAGAGTTTCTATGTGCTTTGATCACTTTGGTTTTAAGGGGAGCCACTGTGTCCAGAGCATCTCTCAAGGTCACATTATAATGTGATGTTAGCTCATCTAAATTGTTTTCTGTGTTTACATTTGATGTTAACTGATCTAAATGGTTTTCCACAATTACACTCGACTTACTCAAAGTATCTATAAATTTTGAAGCAGAATTACAATCTAGATGCCGCACTGTCTTTGTTTTAATCTGGGAGTGTGTTCGCAAGGGCAGGACCAAATCAAATGTAATTAAGTAGTGATCAGAAATAACTTCATTTAATGGAGTAATAATTAAATTTTGAATTTCAACTTTGTAAGTTATAATTAAATCTAATGTGTGGTTATGATTATGAGTTGGACCTTTGACATTCTGACAAAATCCTACTGAATTTAACAAATAAGTAAAACATTTGCTAAAAGTGTCAGTTTCCACATCAATGTGTACATTAAAATCTCCCATCAGTACTACGTGATCATAATTTATAGCCAAGTCAGATAAAAGGTTGCTAAATTCAGACATGAACAATGAATACGGCCCTGGTGGTCTATAGACTAGCACTATAATTGTGTTGGAATCTGTTTTAATATTTAAAATGAATGCTTCAAAGGATGTAAAGTTGCCTAAATTTTTAGAAGTGATTTGCATTTTGTTACAATGAATTATTCCAAGGCCCCCTCCTCGACCTGAATCTCTAGACTTATGAAGGAATGAGTATCCATCTGGTGACGCCTCAGCTAGGTGTACAGTGTCACATTTACTAAGCCAGGTTTCGGTGAGAAGACACAGATCAGATTTTGTACTTAATATAATATCATTTACCAAAACAGCTTTAGTGCCAAGAGAGCGAATGTTCAATAAGCAGCATTTAAAACTGTATGCTTCTTTCTGAATTGATGATATACTTTTTGTTTTAATTTGTAGTAAATTTCTATTACAGATGCCCCTGGTGGAGGGTCTGGTTTTATCCCTTGGTCTAATTATACACCTTATTTTTTTGTTATCAATTAATTTAAGGTTTGTATCAAGACTAAATTTACTGGATGCCCCAAGACAAGGATTATGGGTAACAGCTTCAGGAAAGTAACAGGTGGGATAAACAACAGCCTGTGATTTAAGATCACATGACTGCGGCCTGGATGGTGCTCTAAGCAGTCAACCAGGCAGTTTTGCTGCCATATTTTGGGATAATACATAAGATCCCCTCCAGTTAGGATGAAGACCATCTCTTCTGAAAAATCCAGGCCTTTCCCAAAAATCATCCCAATTGTTCACAAACGCTATGCTTTTGTTTGCACACCAGGTTTCTAGCCAGCAGTGAAGGGAATGCAATCTGCTATAAATCACATCCCCTCTATATAATCTTGGTAAGGGGCCAGATACAACTAAATTCCGACATTTTCTTTTAGCTTTGATGCAAAGAGAGATGAAGTTCCTCTTTAATACCTCAGATTGCTGTGAATAAATATCATTAGTGCCGACATGCAGCAATAAGGTAGATACTTCATCGTCAGCGACACGGTCCAATGCGGCCTCTATGCCAGAAATCTTGGCCCCTAGGAGGCACTTAACATGAACTGCTGGTTTAACATAGTTTGGAATTCTAACATTCCGCACTATGGAATCGCCAATTATGAGCACTTTCTTATTCTCAGTTTCCACAGGCGCGCTGCGGAGTGCTGAGAATCTGTTCTGGGTCCGAATTGGTGACCTGGGTGCCGGGGGACTACATTTTGGATTCTTAGACCCCCGTCTTACTGTTACCCACTCGCCTTGTGGCTGAATTGGTGCTGCTGACTTTGGCCGTGCACTGACTACAGTGGGGCCAGGAGAGACTGAAGCCGAATCAGAAGTAGCCGAATTGTCTAAACAAACCGAGTCGATCCAATTTTCGGTTTGCCTAATCGCTATCAGATTCCTAACGCGGTCCTCCAATTCGCGTATTTTCCCGACCAACTCTAAATTAACTAAACACTTTTGGCAGGTGAAGCTGTCTACAATGTCGGCCGGAAAACCTGAACTGTACATGCTGCAGGACACACAACATATAAACGTGCCCTCAACGGGCAGAGCGCAGATGGAACTTACATTTAGTGGTGATGTCATCTTCTCCGTTTTCTGTAGTTTATTTAAGTGCTTTCTGCTTCAGAGACCGTCGGCTTCAAGTTTCTCACTGCCGGTTATTTCTTCTAGTCAGCTGCCGGCTTTACTTCCGATGAACTTGCTCGGGTGTTTGCGAAGGGTTACGTGCCTGTGGGAGACGCCGCTGCTCTGTGCTTCTGCTCGGTGCTTCCGCTCGCTGCTACGCTCGTGCTTCCGCCTGTGTGTGAGAGAGAGAGAGAAATAGTATGTTGATCAACTGAAAAAACACAGAAACATATCCATTGTCACACACATGCAAATGGGAGACAACTTCAGGGCTCATCGAAGAGTAAGTAATTACACCCTGAGTCGAGGGCGGGTACTGCCTTTTAAAACCGCTACTCTTCCTCAAACCACAGGTCAAGAGATTGACAGCTCAAAGAATTCTGATGTCACATCCAGTTTCCAGTACCCTAAACCCGCCTCTTCCTGCTTGACAAACACCACCATCTTGAGTCAGTCTAGCTATAGACTCACTTCTGAAATGTTAAATCGCTTTTGTTATTTTGGTCAACAGTTACACAGGGATCACTAATGGTGCACCAAAACTTTAAGATCTCTCTTTGTCCTTTTTTTTTACAGTAGACAATGTTTCCATTGTTGCAACATTCGTCCCAGGTAAGGAAAGATGTGACAACCCATCTGCATTATTATGGAGTTCAGACTTAAGCTATACTGTGTCGGATGCTAGAGTTCACTGTTGCCCCTTTAAACCCAACAGACAGACACTCAGGACACAGGTTAAAAGCACCAAGAAGTATTTTAATACTTTTTCTTCTTGAAACAGTGCCCTAAGCACCACAGCCACAAATTAACAGGCACATAACAAACACAATACTTTCCTATTTCTCCTCCATACTTCCCAGCAAGCGTTGTCCACCTCCTCCCAACTCTGGCTTGCTTGCTGAGTCTTCAGCAGTCCTTTTTATAGGCCTCGACCCGGAAGTGCTTCTGTCCTTCTGTTCACATGACTTGCTAGCACTTCTGGGTCAGAAGGAGAACTCAAGTTTTCTTCAGCCTGGAAGTACGTCTGGGCTTTTGTCCCCATGACTGGGTAGCACTTCCGGGCTATGGGTGAGACGTGACTCCCCAGGTTCTTTTGCAGCGTCCCCTGGCGGCACCCACGGTACCTAGAAGGGCTGTGGTATTAAACTACATGTCCCATAGTGCCCTGCGGGAATCCGGGGCACCGCTGCAGTCCAGGGAAGCTGCCATCTAGTGTCTTGGAGGATGTAGTGTCCCAAAGAGGTTGCCTTCCCCCATCCTTTCACTCTGTGGGTATCCTGGCAGTCTATCACAACTGTTATCATAAGCTGATAATATTATAGCCTAGCAGTGAATATGCATGATGGCCATTTTACACAAGTGTTTGTCTTCCTCAAACAAAGCTAAGAGGGTTCTGTGGTATGTCACCAGATTGAAGGGCCTTTGTGATTATTTCTGCTCCAATTACAAGAATGTGTGAGACGTACAGTTAGGTCCATAAATATTTGGACAGAGACAACTTTTTTCTAATTTTGGTTCTGTACATTACCACAATGAATTTTAAATGAAACAACTCAGATGCAGTTGACATGCAGACTTTCAGCTTTAATTCAGTGGGGTGAACAAAACGATTGCATAAAAATGTGAGGCAACTAAAGCATTTTTTTAATTTAACACAATCCCTTCATTTCAGGGGCTCAAAAGTAATTGGACAATTGACTCAAAGGCTATTTCATGGGCAGGTGTGGGCAAGTTCGTCGTTATGTCATTATCAATTAAGCAGATAAAAGGCCTGGAGTTGATTTGAGGTGTGGTGCTTGCATGTGGAAGATTTTGCTGTGAACAGACAACATGCGGTCAAAGGAGCTCTCCATGTAGGTGAAAGAAGCCATCCTTAAGCTGCGAAAACAGAAAAAACCCATCTGAGAAATTGCTACAATATTACGAGTGGCAAAATTTACAGTTTGGTACATCCTGAGAAAGAAAGCAAGCACTGGTGAACTCAGCAACGCAAAAAGACCTGGACGTCCACAGAAGACAACAGTGGTGGATGATCGCAGAATCATTTCCATGGTGAAGAGAAACTCCTTCACAACAGCCAACCAAGTGAACAACACTCTCCAGGGGGTAGGCGTATCGATATCCAAGTCTACCATAAAGAGAAGACTGCATGAAAGTAAATACAGAGGGTGCACTGCAAGGTGCAAGCCACTCATAAGCCTCAAGAATAGAAAGGCTAGATTGGACTTTGCTAAAGAACATCTAAAAAAGCCAGCACAGTTCTGGAAAAACATTCTTTGGACAGATGAAACCAAGATCAACCTCTACCAGAATGATGACAAGAAAAAAAGTATGGAGAAGGTGTGGAACAGCTCATTATCCAAAGCATACCACATCATCTGTAAAACACGGTGGAGGCAGTGTGATGGCTTGGGTGTGCATGGCTGCCAGTGGCACTGGGACACTAATGTTTATTGATGATGTGACACAGGACAGAAGCAGCCAATGAATTCTGAGGTGTTCAGAGACGTACTGTCTGCTCAAATCCAGCTAAATGCAGTCAAATTGATTGGGCGGCGTTTCATGATACAAATGGACAATGACCCAAAACATACAGCCAAAGCAACCCAGGAGTTTATTAAAGCAAAGAAGTGGAAAATTCTTGAATGGCCAAGTTAGTCACCTGATCTTAACCCAATTGAGTATGCATTTCACTTGTTGAAGACTAAACTTCAGACAGAAAGGCCCACAGACAAACAGCAACTGAAAGCCACTGCAGTAAAGGCCTGGCAGAGCATTAAAAAGGAGGAAACCCAGCATCTGGTGATGTCCATGAGTTCAAGACTTCAGGCTGTCATTGCCAGCAAAGTGTTTTCAACCAAGTATTAGAAATGAACATTTTATTTCCAGTTATTTAATTTGTCCAATTACTTTTGAGCCCCTGAAATGAAGGGATTGTGTTAAAAAAATGCTTTAGTTGAATCACATTTTTATGCAATCGTTTTGTTCACCCCACTGAATTAAAGCTGAAAGTTTGCACTTCAACTGCATTTGAGTTGTTTCATTTAAAATTCATTGTGGTAATGTACAGAACCAAAATTAGAAAAAAGTTGTCTCTGTCCAAATATTTATGGACCTAACTGTATATACAGTATCTTTCATATATTGAGCACAACTCTCATAAACACTCTCAGCTGGGACATTAACACCACTTCCATCACTAAAAAGGCACAGCAGTGATTGTACTTCTAACGCCAACTAAAGAAATTAAATATTTCCCAGCCAATCCAAGTTCAGTTTTGTAAAGTAGTAATTGAAAGTGTAATCCCATTCTCCGTTGTTGTCTGGTTTGGTTCAGCAATGGCATACTCCAAAAATAAATTACAATGTATTGTGAGGTCTGCTGAGAAAATAATTGGCTGTGCTCTTCCCTCTGTTGCAGACCTGTAAATATCTCATGTCACTAACCATGTCATAAAGATCACCACGGACTCACGTTACCCAGCTCATCACTTATTCCAAAAATTCACCTCTGGTTAACGCTTCAGGTCAATTAAAACTAAAACTAACAGACAACTAAACAGTTTCTTTCCCAGAACCAATAATTTAGTCTGTCTTCTTTGCATATTCCTTTGTCCTGTCAAGTACTGTATGAAGGTGTGTGTACGTGTGTGTACAGTATATGTACATGTATGTGTGTGATGTTGTACTGTGAAAGTCACTTGCACATTATCATTTGCACATCTTCTTTACAATTGTACTGTTCTGTAACTTTGTATGAAGTTTTTCTTTTTAACTTATGCAATTTATGTTATTTGACATTATGTTGTGTTCTGTTATAAGCAGCTCCAAATCTACCAAGTCAAATTCCTGCACATTAAGTACTGACGAATAAAAGTGATTCTGATTCTATATAAGCAATGGAACATTTGTCTCCATTTGGTGTGATATGAATGACAGTACCGATTCTGAAAGCACTTGCATCACATATCAACTTCAAAAGCAAAGTAGGATCATAATAAACTAACACTGTCACTAGTCAAAAACATTTTACAACTATCAAAAACGTTTTGTTCTATCTTAATTCATCACTGATTAGTCGGTTCCCTCAGCAGCCTGTACAGGGGTGCTAAGAATGTGCTCTGGTTTGGCATAAAGGACCCGTAATAATGTTGTAAGTTACTTGCTATTTGTAGATCTATGAGTAACCTGTCCTGCTCTCAGTTTGTCCTCTGTTGCATTCACTCCATTGCCAACAAAGACATAGCCCAAATACTCTATACGCATTTGGGCAAACTGACACAATAGATTTTTTTTACTTGTAGACCATAGTCTTGTAGACATTTCAGGACACTTTGCAAATTGCAAAGATGAGACACTTCATTTTTGTCCATGATTAATAAATCATCTAAATAAATTATGACATTCAAACCTTTCATCAAATATTTTCATAATACGTTGAAAATGAAAGGTGCAGAGCTAATTCCAAAAGCTAATCTGATGCATACAAACAAACCCCTGTATGTTTAAATAGTTATATACTTCTTTGACTCACCCTCACTGAAAAGGAGCTATGAGGTCAGTTTTGGAAAGGAGCTTTACTCTGCCTAATGTAGCCTTTAATTCTTCAATCTGTGGCAATGGATATGTCTCAGTACTTGCTATCTGATTAACTGTCACTTTGTAGTCCCCACGTAATCAAATAGTTTCACCCCTTTAAATCACTAGAACTGTCGGTGCAGTCCATTCACTATGCTTACCTTGAGTAATAATGCCCATTGACTCCAACATGTCTAATCTTTATTCGTTTACTTTTTTATTGTGAAGGACAAAGTCCTTATCTTTTGAAAGCTGAAAACATATGGCTACACCAAGATACTTGTTGTTCTATCTTCATGAAGTGATGCAGGCTTTTTGTCATCTGACTTAAGAAATGCCTGTTTAAATCGCTTCCACTTTTACCTGAGCTTCAGCAGCCAATTACACCCATGTAACACAGGACTGCCCCATCCACACGTAACAGAGGCAATTCTTTCATTTGATCCTTGTACAGAACAAAATGTCACCATGGTAGTAAACTGCTCCACTACAGGATGGCTTTCCCCAGCTGAAGCTTTTAGTTTAATTTTACTTGTTTCTAACCGCAAATGTGAAAATGGTCGCTCGCACATTGCTGTAGGCATTATACTAACTTCACCAAATGCAAATGAACATGTTTAACAGGGTTATTACTGGTGACGACATATGGCATCTCCAGCACAACCAACAACCTGTTTGAAGCAAGTTCATTTTTAACCCTGTTTAGTCACAATGGCATTTTATTTCCTGTTTAGGTGCCCCTATGCTAAGTTTCTGTTTCTGCCATGTCCATGAAGATTTTTCCCCAGAGTGCGCTTTTTTGAGCTGTCAGATTTACAACAATACAAAGGTCATCCCAGGCATTTCTAGAGAATCCAAGCTTGATGGGCAAATGTCATTTTGCTTGTTATAAGATCTTTATTTAGTCCTTCTGTTTTTTAAATCCCTGCTATTGTTTTTGATATTAAACATTCTGATTGTGTTTTGGATATAATGAAAGATCTGCTTGACTTTTGGTTTTGACCTTTAGCCTTACCTTGACTTGTTCTTCTGATGCTTTTCATTTTCTTTTCATTGTCTCTTGTAAGTCAGTATAACATCTCCCTTTGACATTGCTGATTTTCAGTAAGCTTTCTAAGACTATATACTGTACATCATTCTGTCTATTTATATTAGTGTTATACCTTCTTCTACTGGCATTATTATACTTTAAAATACCTTGTTGCTTTTAAATTTCTGTACTTTGTCCTTATATCTAGAGTTTCTTGATGTCAGGCTGTGCAACAACACTAATGTGATGCATAATAAGCCAGAGGTTTGTGTAATGCGACGTCCAAGATTGTGGATAGTTCATAAAAGGAGCGTAGGTGTCTGTTCCTTCATAGTTTTCTTTGGTTTTTCCACTTCCACTTCATTTCAACTTTGATTTTGATTAACGTTTTGGGTTTTGATGATTGAGTGGTAGACAGGCTGGTTTTGATCTTTGTGTGAAAATGCTTGTTTCTTGTTCTTTTCACTACTCTTGAGTCCTGTTATCCTTGCATCTTTTGGCAGTACATCTGCAGAGCATGCTGCATTACAAAATGAGTCTCACCCTGGCAGCTTGCTTCTTCAGGAAAAGCAGTGTTAAGCTAAAAAGGAGCAGGGCAGCCTGGATTTGAAAATGAGACTGCTCTTTCTCACTGGACAGGAACTGTCAATTTATTTTTTGCTAGTTTAATTAATTTAATTAGCAAATAGTTCATTGCTAATTTAAATGATGACAATATAATTAATGGAACTGAAACAAATAGGTTTTCAGGCCATTGATGCATTAAAGACTAATAAACCTGCTGGGCCTGATGGGATTTTGCTAGCGGTGTTCCAGAGAAATTACTTAATTTATTAACCTTTACTAACTATATTCTGATATTCAGATGGGAGAGTATATCCAGTCCATCCATCCATCCATCCATCCATTATCCAGCCCGCTATATCCTAACTACAGGGTCACAGGAGTCTGCTGGAGCCAATCCCAGCCAACAAAGAGTGCAAAGCAGGAAACAAACCCCGGGCAGGGTGCCAGCCCACCGCAGGTATAACCAGTCACTAGATGTTATTGCGGAGTCACACCAGTAAGAAGAAGATATTTATTAAACCAGGAAATTAAATCATGTAGGAAAACAAATTAAAAAATTTGCTATCCGGAGGACAGAGAGATTGAAGGTGACTAAGCCAAAAAAAAACACAAAACAAACTTGAAGTCAATAGGACATTCCAGAAAATTTGTTACCAAAAAAAAAACCAGAACAAAGAAGAGCAATACAAAGCAAAGGATATTTCTTTGTTTATCCAAACACGGATAAGAAGATGAGCACCACACTGGTCTTTAATGTGGCGCCACATGTGAGAAGTCACTTCTCTGGCAATCAGCTAACATGGGGACAACTGGAAACTAAATCAGTGAGGTGTGCATTAAATGGCTAAATAGCTGCGTTCACAAAGCTATAATTAAGGTATAATCACAATACTAGAAAGTTCCTAATATGGCTCCAGTCCTCAAGAATGGAGACAAAATTGACAAAAATGCAGTGTTGTAACGAAGTAATAATACTTCGTTATAGTACTTAAGTATTTTTTGGGAGTATATGTACTTTACTTGAGTTTTTATATTTCTGACAACTTTCACTTTTACTTCAATACATTTCGCTTATAGTATCTTCACTAAAAAAAAAAAAAAAATAAAATATATATATATATATATATATATATGGTTGGAACACAGACTACAAGCAAGCAGCGAATCAGATATCCTGGTTTGCAAGCAAATCAGTTAATCACGATAAAATACAGATTGAGAGCATTGAGGTAAGTTAATTTAATTTAGCTATCATAATTAACATTATGCCTGTTGAGATATCTAGTTAATGTTGTTGATCAGAGCCGTAGCGTGGTAAAACGATGCCTGGTGCCAAAAGGGAAAATAAGCACCCTTCTTCAATCAAAATGGATAAAACAAATTTATTGTACTCACAAAGAAAACAAAAAAATATTATTTTTGAATTATATTTATTTACATAAACAAATTACAACACTTTTGATAAAATTAACACAATATATAATAAAAATCAAGAATCAGGACAGAATAAAATTCAGCCGTGTGTAACGGTCTAACGCTTTGTGCCCTATATACTAATATACTACACAAAATTAACTTACCTTAAATAACGGCAGAAACACACCGAGAGCGTAGAGATGCGAGTAGATAGAGGATCAATATGGGAGCGTAATGACTGGTTGTGTGCGCGGTTCTGACAATAAAGGCGCGCACCGCTCAGTTGTGCGTTTACACGTTAGTGGCATGGCGGTTTTCAAGTGGTGCATCATTCTCATTGCTATTTTACTTAGAACTGCACTTTTATTTCCAACAATTCGGCTATGATTGTAAAAGACAATATAAACACATTTCAATGTACAAGTTGTTTACAAAATCATAAAAAGTAAAGGGAAATAACTATAACAGTTTTACTAATTTTCAGTGATAATAATGTTTTTATTAATTTTTTTCTTCTTTTTAACCTGAAATAATCACGTCATCGATCAGCACCCTTCGAAGATCGGCGCCTAGTGCGGGTGCACAGTTTGCACCACCCACACTATGAATTACAAATATAACATTTACCGCTGAATTTTGCAGAATTAGTTCAACGCAAAACTTTGGACAAAACTGTCCATTATTGTGAAACACTCTTAGTTCAAAACATTCCTCAAGTAACTATTCTTTACACTGGGGGAGGGAATACTCGTGGTTGTGACAAGTTAATGAAGAGTATTTAAAATTCAGTTAATAAATAAAAAAAAATTTAAATGATTATTACTGTCAGTGGCACAAATTAGGGCTATCTGATGCACATAATTAACTTATTACAGTTGCAGATAAGGTAAAAGTAATATCTAACTGTGCGTTATTGAGTAGCTTTTAAATCCTGTAACTGTATCCTGAGGGATAGGTTAAGGGAGGGAGGGAAGAAAGGAGGGGTGGATTACTGAATGGAAGGAAGGAAGGAAGTTGTGAAAACCTAGTTTTCCCGCAACTAGGCTCGATTTTAAGGTGGTGTACATGCTTAAAAGAATAAACTTAATTCTACAAGATTTGCCTACCTTTTTATTAACAAAATTTACTTTTACGTCCAATACTTATGTACATCTCTCTATTATATAAAAAAATCTTTGGTTGAGATGTGACCTTCTCAGAACGACACTTTGACGTCCGCAAGAACATGGACATTTAACCTCTCACTTGTTGGAATGCTTTTGGCAAACATACTTCATGTGCTCTCGGCTCTTAAAAATTTTATACGTTCTAGATGACACATCAACGACTAACCGAAGAAGAAAGAGCAGCACGTCGAAAAGAAACCCAAAAGCGTTGGAGAGAAAATAATGCAAAAAAAAATGCAAAAAAGAACAATAATTATCTATGCGCAATATCTGAAAATAAGGAAAGTAATAATCAGCCTGGACCAAGTGGAATTGAAAACCTGGTCCAATCGGGGGCAGAAATAAAAGACTTCATAAAGAGGTTCAAAAATGTTGGCGCGATATACATGCAGAGCAAGTTAAAGAATACGAAAGTAGTAAAATTTGAAAGTGTCAAAAAAAAGAAAGTAAAGATTGCATTAGAACAAACAAACGAAAATTATTACTCGGTGAAATAACAGAACAGCGAAAAGAGAATATATGGACATAGGTGATATGTCAGAAGTATATAGCTATTGTAAGGCTTTAAAGTTTAAGTCGGGGACTTGTAAATTGTCTAATTTGTGTTGCAATCAGGGAAAAGTAGTGTTGCCTCCTAATGAAGAGGCGGATGTGTGAGAATTAAAAGATTTGTTGTTTGGTGAAAGTGAAACACTACAGGCAAAATATCCAAGTCTATGTTACTGGCCTCAGGCCTAGGGGAACCTGGGTCAGGTACAATTCACTGTTGCTACAGGGTGTAGCCACAGCGATATGGTCAAAAGCATAAAAGAAACAGGCAGCAGTCCCGAGTGTCAGACCATACTTCTCTGTTCTCCTCTATTCTCCTTTTACCAGAAATATATACAATATATGCTTCAGTTTCTGCATAGATCAACATGGCAATCCGTGGAACAATGGTGCAAGCCAATTTCCTCCTCTAGAACAAATAGTGTAAACACATTTACTTTAGTTCAAAAATGTTATTGTGGCCAGCTATCAAAAGTACTTGATTAGAAACCAATGTCCCCAGAACTCGTTAATTTTCAAAGGAAGCAGACAGTTCTGTTCTCACCACAGTGAGGATGTGTGGATGAGATACTTAATCAAAGCAGCTGATAGATAACCATCAACAGTAACCTGACGCTGGTTTATAGCCCCTTGCACTAAGCAACACACAGAAATGTCATTTTCTTTAGAATACTGAATTCTAGCCCATTACATCTACAATAATCTTTTTGCGTTCACATCATTCAATGCTCAAAACACAGATTTATACTTCAGACTTTTGCTCTAGTAGTACACTAATAGGAAACTTTAACTTTTACCAAAGTAATTTTCTGGTAAGATACTTGTACTTTTACTCAAGTGTGGATTTCAGGTACTTTATACAACACTACAAAAATGAACCCAGTAACCACACACTAATAAGTCTTGTGCTGTGTTAAAGCCAGGGTGTTTATCCCAGCCTATATTTATTTTCTGTTTTATGGTTGTTTTTGTTAATTTTAATTTATTATGTTTAATGAGTTATTTCTCTTAGGTTTATTTATTATTTGCAGTTTGTAATATGTCTTTTTAAAATGGGCTGTTATTTTCTGTGCTTTGTGGATAGAACCCTAGGAGGCAGGGCCACCCTGACATCATTTCAGCTGATGCTCCTTCTAGCATTATAAGCTGACCAGAAAGAGTTACTCAGAAGTGAAACATTGGGTTAGTATTGGAGTTTTTGTGAGTGTCACCAATAGTGCCAGCAGTAAATTAAAAATAAACAGTAATTCACTTTTGACCACTCAAAAAAAAAACAATTAAATGTTTGAAATTTGTATTTTCAAGTTTGCAGATTAGTCCAGATAACTAACAAGAAAAATCAGAAGCCACTACAATTTTATGGACAACATAGTGAGTCTCCTGACTGTACTCTCAGTTGTTTCTTTGGCCTGAGGCAACTGTAAAGTAACTAGACAACAGACGACCATTCTCCCTAGTCTCTCACCTTTTATGGAGCCACTAAATGAATTGTTACCACCTTAAGTCATGCTGCCGCTTTCAAATGAACTGCAGCTTTCATTGCAACCTATTTGAAGATTTTAAAGTGTCTTTCTGTGTTTCTTCACTCCCATAGTCCTATTTGTGTTTTGCTTTTTTCTACCTTCTTGACTCGACTGTATCCTTGATCACACCTTTATCTCTGCTTGTGACCATACCTTGCTTGTCTCCTTGGTTTCTACTGTTGGCAATTTAACATAACTCCTTGACCATGAGCAAATCACCTGATCTGCTTGTGCACCAATTTGAAACCAAAAAGAAATGTAACCAATTGTATCATAATTGTTCTAAGTCACCTGGGATAAAGGCATCAGCCAAATAAGTAAACGTTATGTAACGTAATGTAATGATTGCTTTGTCTGAGCTAGCTCTGTCATTGCATCCTCCTTTGTTTGTTATACACACTGAAATGTCTTAGCAAAGCTGCTTTCCGATTTTGTCTTCTCACTTTTTAAGAAGTCAGCCACATCACAGATACTCTTATGTACAACTGAAGGTTAGCAGAAGGATTAAAGTAACTGTGAAGGCTGTGAGCTGGCCGAACACAGGTTCAAACAAAGCCGGAACAAATCACAAATATCTGAGATACCAGCCGGGTAATGCCTTTTAATTCTCACAAATCTCTCAATAAACTTAAACAGGTGCCATCTGGTAACACTTGACATAAGGCAGCAGGGAACAAAACTGAAAATAGCTTCAGCTTCAGTTCTATCAGACAAGACAACAGAAGGACGCACCTGGTCTTTTTATAATGGGTGGGCCAGAAGAGGGCAGAGCTAATTTCCTACCTTGGGAGGTTTCTGGGAGCTGTGAGGAGAAAAGGAAACAGAGTTAGTGACAGCACCCCCTCTCGCCCCGGTGGGTTACTCTTTACCTCGAATGAACCAGCAAGGAGATCCTCAGACGCACATGCGTGACAAGGCTCAACATAGAGTGATGAAGGAGAAACTAAAACACTCCAACACTTGTTCTTCTGCAAATCATAGCTTGTGCTTAACTCACCTAATGCCTTAGATGCATTTTAAAAAATCTGTGTAAAACACTTGTAGCAGTGAAAAATTAACTTTGAAAATGTTATATGAATGAGTTAATTTAGACTAACATTGCCTGAGCTGACTATAATCGGGGTCACGTAGTAACTGTCAGTGTTACTCATATTCGGCTTTTACTGCTCTTTCTTTCTTTGGCGCCTTGCTCTGTTGCCTCTATCATTATAGCACTCATCATCTCCATCACTTTCATATTATCCCTCTTAGCTGCTCTTTCAACTCTAATGTGTTGCAGCCCCGATTGCTCTGCCCTTTATAGGTGGACCTCTCCATTATTTATTCATCTGGGAAACCGAGTGTAAATTGAAAGGTCACAGAAAAACCTCTGTGCTGGCTGGACCTCAAATTACTTTCTACCAGTGTGACCCTACAAGGCGAAAGAAGGTAAACCCTCTCAGAAAGAGGAAAGCTTGCTTGTTTTATAATGAGGTAAATAGACAAAGGGCTCGGTAAGAACAGCAAGCTGACAATGGTCTGCTTGACCCAATGTCCATCATGTGCCCTTGTGGAAAAGCAGATAAAATAAATGAGAACAGCTTAAAAGGCAGAATGACAAATGTGAATTGGCACATTCAAAAGAAACTGAACTTCTTTGCGCTGTTGCCAAGGGTCTTTAAGAAGAAGAAATTAACTAACTAAACATTGTGGCAGGGCTGCATGCCCTCCACAAAATAAAAGCAAAATTACAATAAAAAATACACATTTCAAGTGAAAAATCATAAAACACTCCTTACAACCACCAGAATAAAAAGACATTCTTCAACAAAACTATACACTTTATGTTTTCAACAAGATTGATCATTTTTATTTAATGTTCTTAATACAGTACTTGGTTCATAATTTTAAACAGACCACCAAATGCTAAACACAATTCATATAAAAAATACAATACATTTATTACAATACATTTTATTACATTACAATACAATTACACATACTGTATGTAGCACAACAATAAAGCTACAAAAATACACTGCAATTCGAAGGCTTGGTGGTAAAATAAGGAGAAGAAATTAAAAGATGCAGCATTGTGTAAATTCTGCAGAAAACAAATTTCTGTGGACCCAGAAATCATTTGACAGTTCTTAGATATTCTAACAACACACACACATACACAAGTCCCCAAAGAGTGTGGTAGCATTGGCAGTGTCTATTATTGGGTGAATGTCCCCTGGTACCTGAACGATGCTATAGTTATAAAAAGCAACAAGATGTGAGCAAAACAATAATTGTCACATCACATCAAAATAAAAAATAAACCAAAGAAATGTAATCCTTAGGTGAAAAAAACATAAAATACACAAAATATATGTAAAACAATGCATTAATATAGCAGCATCCCCATAAACCATAAACATATAGTACAGTGCTCACTGAGCAAATTATTAAGAATGGCTATACTCCTGCTTATCCATGTAATTATTTAATCAGCCAATCATGTGAGCAGCAGCACAATGCATAAAATCATGCAAATACAGGGTAGGATCTTCAGTTAATGTTCATATCAAACACAAGAACAGGGAAAATTGTGATCTCAGTAATTTCAACTGATGCATGATTGTTGGTGCTAGATGGGCTGTAACTGTGGATCTCCTGGGATTTTCACGATCGACAGTGTTCATGGGCTCAAATAATGTTTTTTCTCAGCCGAACCAGGGGTTGTCATCTAATCATCTCTCCTTTTCTACCCCTGCGGACCAACCAAAGAACCCTCCCAGTAAGGTCACGTCCAGGCTATAAGTCCTGCCTCCAAATGACATCACCTTTGCCCTTCAGAACCCTCCTCCTGATGGTCTTGCTTCCGGTTCTGGTCCATGAATTTCCACCTCTTCCTGTCTGCTACATATAAATAGAACAGCCTTCCTAATGTTAGTCAGTTTAGTTGTGGACTCTGTTCTGTAAAGACGAGTTTCTCTTTCTGCCAAACTTTCAGTACACGGGGTGGCCATTCCCAAACCTTTATTCGTCTCCTTTTATTTTGTTACAGCTGTTGGTACTTACTCATAATGGTGCAAAAAACAAGAAACAACCAGTGAGCTGCAGTTCTCTGAATGGAAATGCCTTGTCGATGATAGTGGTCAGAGGAGAATGGCCAGACCTGTTTGAGTTGACAGAACGAGTACAGTAACTCAGATAACCACCCTGTACAACTGTGATAAGCAGAGAAGCATCTCAGAATCTACAACATATAACAAAACCTTGAGGTTGATGGGCTACAACAGCAGAAGATCACGTCGAGTTCCACTCCTGTCTGCCAAGAACAGAAAACTGTGGCTGCAGTGGGCACAGACTCACCTAAGCTAGAAAGCTGAAGACTGGAAAAACATAGTCTGGTCTGATAAATCTCAATTTCTGCTGAGGCCACAGTTGGTAGGTTCAAAATGTAGCACCAATAACATGAATCCATGCACCCATCCTGCCTTGTGTTAACAGTCCAGTGGTGGTGGTGGTGGTGTAATGGTATGGGGAATGTTTTCTTGGTGCACTTCAGGCTCATTAATACCAATCAATCATCAGTCAATTAGGTTATATATCATGATGTGCAGAGTTCAAGTGAAAGAAGGTTATGCTTAAGCTTTATGGCATCTTGGTGAGGCCTCATTTGAGTCATAGAAGTGCTAGAAAAAGTGCAAAGAAGAGCAATTAGACTGATTCCAGAACTGCTAAGTATGAGTTCTGTTGAAAGACTGAAAATTTTGAAAGGAATTAGTGCCGTGGATCCCTGCTGTTATTTTAAAATTAGTTCTTTAACAAAATATACAAACACAGGTGGAAACTTGTAAAGAGTAAATATCGCACAAATGTTAAGACACGTAGGATAAATTACCCAAGAGTATGGTAGAGAATTGGACTTATTGGGCTTCCAAAACTCAACCTAAAGTTATTTTGGTGGAATTAGGTAGATATGATTGGCGACATTTGTTAGGCAGAATGGCCTTTTCCGAAATTTTTCTAATGTTCTAATTGCCTTCGGTATTGAGGATTCTATAAAGAATGCTTAAGAAATGAAGAGTTAGGCTCAATATTTTCACTAATTATTTCTCATTAATTAATCTTAGGCAAATCAATGTGTGATTATATGTTGTGGTGGATTGCCAGCTTCCTATTCCGGCCCTCACCCCCAGGCCGCCAGGAGGAGCTCTCCCAACAGCATGGACGTGCCCCGAGTTCCAGCAGGGCCTCCTGGACTATGTAGTTTTTATACACAGCCCTGCTGGATACCTTGGGGACCACTGGGAGTCGCTGTCGGGAAGCCCGTGGACTCATATGTGCCCTATAACCTGGAAGTACGTCCTGGTCACGTGAACAGGAGAGATGACGTACTTCCAGGTTGAAGATAAGGACTGTTTACCCTGACCCGGAAGGAATAAGGAATTGTGGACTGTTGGGCAGGAACACCTCCGGGTCAGGGTGTATAAAAGGACTCTGGGAAAGCCCAGACACTGAGCTGAGCCGGGAGGTAGGGTGGCTAAGTGTCTGGGAGAGGAGGATTGGTATTGTGAGTAGTGAGAGTTGATTTATATGAGTAGTGTGGAGTGGAGGGTGCTTGGTGCACTGTGTTATTGCACAATAAAGAAGAATTGTACTATTACCTGGTGTTTGGAGTGGTACCTGAGGGTTCAAGAGGTGGACACATGCCTCTACTGCTACAATGTGCACTTGTCATTTTTACGCAACTCCAAGAAATGATTGCTTAAAACATGTGGATCAAAAAGATACAGGGGAATGTGTAACAATTATAGAGTGTGTATGCTACAAAAAGTCTACCGTATATACTCGCAGATAAGTTCTCCCGTGGATAAGTCGGGACTTAATTTTACCTTATAATTTCTGGTATTTTATACTGTCGTCATATAAGTTGAACGCGGAAAACTCACATTATTGGTCCAAGAGTTTATGATATGCTAACGCCCACCTGAAAGAGTAACCATGTGGGTGCGGCAATGCGCTGTATAAGTGTGTGCTCCTAACTTCTCTCTCTCTCCATTGTGCCTACATAATCACATGGTAATACTCAAACTATTCCAAAGCAACATTTGCACTGCTTTGTGCTTTTTGTATCTCACATCCTCATACACCTTTATCGTAAGAGCATCCCTTATCTACGATGGAGCGTTCAGTCAATGAAAACATGAAGCTGGTTTTAAATTAAATGTTGTTGAAGTAGCAAAAGAAATTGGAAACTGCACTGCTTCAACAAAATTCGATGCATCTGAGAAACTGATGCAAGATTGGAGGAGGCAAGAAGATGTAAAAAAAAAAAAAAATTAAGCGTCACATTTTTGAACAGGCGTATAAGTCGGGGTCTGATTTTATGATCTATTTCAAGACCAAACTTATATGTGAGTATATATGGTAAATACTTTCCTGAGGGTTAGTTTCTCTTCAAACGGGACTTTCATTTACTTTTGAGCTACATAACTACATTAAACTTAATCTTTAGCTTAGTTGGGAGCAGACATAGGGCTGATTTATACTTCACGCTTAGAACACTTACTTGCATGCATCATGGCTCTAATGCGTTCCCAGCGTTCTTTTGAAGCATCTTTTGAACACGTTGTCAAGATTAATGCAATGCATACGCAAGTTGCAGTACCAGTAAAAATAAGGGTGGCATGTGTGATTGATACATGACATCAGCATTGTTGTTCACTGTCAACATGTGATAGCCAAGCCTCAATGTAGCTCCAACAGGATAAATCTGCATGCTTTGATGTTTGATGAATGGTTCAATGCGGTGAAGCAAATCATCAAACTTAAATGCTGACATGCAAATGTATTTCTCATGCTCTTCTTCATCCATTCTTGTATGGGTAATACAAGCATTACATATTCCCCATTCTAATGATACAATGCATTTAAAAGTCTCACATACCATCCTCTGTGTTACTGTTGCCATCTATTTTTTTTGCAACTTTGCAACAGCATCAGAATGCAAAGAATTTTTATCTTTAACATCTTTCTTCCCTCAATTCACAACACAGCAAAAATGAATGTTGTTTTCTCACATTGAGAGCAGCATCCTCAGCAGCACTCTCAAGGGCACTCATCATGTAGCATTAAGTATAACCCCAGCCTAAGAGGTGAAGTTTAGTTGTCAAAGTGTGACTTGGCCTAATCCTCTTTGGTGGAACACACAATGTCTGGGAGAAGCCCAGCTTGTTGAAGTAAATAAGACCTGCCAACATAGCTTGCATTGTGGAATAATGTCCCAACTGCTCGAATGCTTCAGACGTTTTAATGCTTCAATGACAAATGTTTCAAATCGGTGTCAATGATAAGCTACTGAATGCAACAAATTGAATTATAATTATACCATATATTCTGTTGCTTATAATACTCTCGTCTTCCTAATGTTTATGACATGTTGACACCTATGGGTGGCAGTGACAGAAGGGAGACAGCAAATATAAATCTGAGCACAATATGTCTACACAGTTTCCATTGTCCAAAGAACAAAATGGGACCTAGATGACTAAAAAAGAATAAAAAATAATTCCAACCTAATGGATATGATAGATATAATTTTAAGGATAAACCATACTATGCATAAAAAAGATGAAAGAAAATAATATGACTGGGTTCTAATTGCAAGGAAATTTAATTCTATTTTTTGGCTTTATTTGGAATGCATATAATGTCAAAATCCCATAATTCAGTTGTAACTTAGAAAGTAAACATGTTAATAAAACAGATAAACTAAGCATGCCCTGCTCACTGCACATTTTATAAGACAGATAAATAAAAAAGTGGGAGAAGTAGAGAAAATTCTTTTTGAACAAGTGAATCTGCTGGGAGAGTAACAAATACATCAAACACTGTTGCAAATAAAATTCTATCTGAAATAGGCTACAGAATGCTAAAACAGTTAAGTGTCCAGCTACATTTTTCATAATGGAATCAGTAAAACATGCAGAGGAATTATATCCCTCTTTATCTATTTATAGTTGCCTGTGTTAGTAATTTGGTATTTTAATTTTTTTTTAAATTTTGTGATCCCTTTTTCATGGGTTTTTGCAAAAGTAGAAATATTTTAGTTTGCTTTGACACCATTTTGTTTGACCTTGGATGCCACCATTTTGTGAAATTTGTTGTAGCATGTGTATTGTTGTTCTAGGGTCATGCTGCATGTGTCATAAGGCATCAAGGGTATATAGTCAGCTCCAAAACCTTCCTGGCATCTTAGATTGGATAAAAATGATGTTGACGTGTGATTCTTGCAATAAAGCCTTTTCCCTGTTAAGAAACTTGCTTATGGTATTTAGGTCTATAATTTTTGGTTAGCATTTCTATTCTTGATGACTTAAACTTTTGGTTAATGTGGCTTCTTGTTGGTTTTTGAAATATGTTTCATCTCCCGATCCTGATCCCCTTCAACAAAAATTCTCATTATCTCATTTTGAGTCAGTAGAGCCTGTGTCTGTCCAATCATGCATATTTTCAGTGTGACAGAGATTGATTAAATGAAGTGGGATATTAATTTCTCCTAGTGTTTGCTGTAATTTAGTTGACCACAGAGTACACTGCCTTCATGTGCTATGGGAAATATGGGCTTCTGAGTTACAAATTTCACATTAACACCTTTCCAATTTGCAGCTACCAGTGGAACACTTCAGAGATAACTTTGGTACTCACATTCTCATGACTGTAAAGTAACATTCACCACTCACCTCAATTTATTACATAAAATAAAAAAATGAATTAGGCCACGCATTTATAGCATTTTGTGCTTGAGTTATGTTTTAACTAGAATTTTTTGCCTGGCTTTTGTATAAATTCCTTTATTGTGTTTTTTTGTTCTTTATTCTGAAATTACTATTATTTATGTTAATATCATTTATTTTATCTAATTTTGTATTTTATGACAATATTTAATTATTTATTTATTGTTTCTGTATGTAGTGTTGATCTCTTATGTTGCTTATATTTTATAGGTGGACCCCAAGAGGCAGAGTCAACAATAAATCACTGCTAAGATCGTTCCCAGGCCCCATTAAAGGAAGTCTAGGAAGTGGAGTCCCTTGTGGTTCATTAAATTAATTTTGACAGTGTTTTTTAAGTATTGATGTTTTCATTGGATTTTCTGTTTTTCCAGCTCTTTTTGCTTCTGTGGAAGGATTTTGATTTAGTATTTTGTATTGGGACCTGTTTTTGTTTGGATTGTCTTGTTTACAACTCTTTTTCCTTCTTCTTTTACTCTCTTGACCACTTTGTAAAATTTTCTTATATTTGCAAATAAACCTCTTTTTTAAAAGATTATTTTGTTACCCATCTCTCTACAAGCCTAGGGTTTGTGATAATCCCCTCATCTGAGAAGGGTCTTTGTACAGTATATGTGTTTTTGAATTTTTGAAGCCTAATGAGGCCTTACACCACTTTGGCCATTAAGTGTGCTGCACAGAACAGAATATATATATACAACAGAATCCATATTACTAACCGAGAATGGTAAACCGGATGGCATGGATGCAGGTACACGGCAATGGGACCATGAGACATACTGCGCAGGCACGTACAGCGCGAGTCTCATAAACCGCACGCAAAGTCGTATCCACCGCGAACGAAGGAGTCACTGCCCAAAAACAAAAGAGCTCAACTGACGTGAATGAGAAATGAAGCAACAATGCGCCCATAGCTAACGACTAACGACACAGCCATACAAAAAAGAGGATTCTGCGCTGCAGCCCAGATTCAAACGGAAGAGGCTACGGCGGCCCCACAGGTCCATAATGATAGTATGGAAGGCGCAGGCGTCACCACCATATTGTGAGTGGCACTACTACGGAAGGCACAGGTGTCATCGCCATATTGTGAGTGGCACTACTGCGGAGTGAAGTTAGGAATAATGTGCTGCATGGAATTGTACAAACCGCTGAATGCTTTACACCAAATTCAAACACAATACAGCTCAATGATACAAACACGAGCCCACCTAGATAAGATCAATGAACGCAGGCGCCTACAACGCGCGTCTGAAACTGCGGAAGCAAAGCAGGCACGGGTTCAAAATGAACGAGCTCGACTGATGGATATACAAACACGAGCCCGGCTGGATAAAATCAATGAACGCAGGCGCCTACAACGCGCGTCTGAAATGCCGCAAGCAAAGTGGGCACGGCTCCAAGAAGAACGAGCTCGACTAATGTATTTCAGGATACCCAACACCGGGGGTAGGCGAGTGAAGCAAGCAGGGGGTGGAGCCCCCCTTGTATATATATATTTAGTAAAGTTTATTCATTCTGATATTTTGATGCCTCCATTTTTTATTTTTGAAAGGTCACTGCTATTTTCCCATGATTTTTACATGGCTGTGGTCAAGTTGTTCATAACAACAATGCCTGGGGTGCACATAATCAGATTTCTATACTTTTGGACAAATCTAAAAAAACTCTTGCAAACCAATGAGGTACAGCTCAATTAGACAGAGGACCTTTTTAGTTATGGTTAAGACCTTTTGGCTATAAAATAAACAGCACTTCAGAATAGTGTTTTGCTGTATTATTAGGTGCTTTCCCAGTACAGGAACATATTTCAGATATCAGGGACTTTTTGGAAACATTTTGTAGCATTCCCACTACAGGGACTTGCGCCATTTATAATATCTGGTAGGAAGTTCCTAGTACATTTTTTCTTCTCCAGAATGTATACTTTTCTTTCAACCAGACTTTATCAAAGGTGGGTTTTTGGCATTGAATTGTGCTGATTGGTTGAATATAAGCACTGGTGTCATATTACAAATATGTCAATAGTTTGGACATTGGAAAGTTATCTTTGAAGATGGATTGGCACACTTTGAGGGGAGGGGATCCTCTGTGAAGTCCAGAACATGTCAAAGTATTAAGGTGGGTGGGGAGGGCGGCTTCTATTGTGTGGTGGTAGGAACATAACACATGAAAGTAGCCACAGACCGGAAGCAGCCCAGGGCCTACATCCTACAGGAACTATTTGGTTCCAGAAAATAAAGTTCCTTTTTTAGGAAAGTGCATATTGTGTGCCACTTGTCTTTTCAAATGCCCCTTTCTGTAAGTGTTTTTTGACCTCATTTTGACTGAAGGATTTATGACTTTGTTCATAGGGTTATTATTGTCATGTGTGCAGGAAAATTTGCACTTGCATATGCTAACTAACCACCACTCTTCAGCACCATGATCAGTGAATACTACAGAGTTACCTTGAAAAATCTGTCTTCCTTACCTAACGTATTATTGTCTCTGGGTTTCCTCCTGTTGCAGATGGCCAGGGGCCTTTGCTTGGCTGGGATGCCAGCTGGATGTAAGGACCTGGGGAGAGAGCATGTTCAGGGCATTATCTTCCCTAGAATGCTTGTAGGCACCTCCCTTGGTTTGCTGGGGCACCACAGATTCCCACAGGGCACAATGGGACTTGGAGTTTGCTGCAGCCATATTGGCTTCGATGGGTTCCAGGCTTCCGGCACACCTGGGAGTACTTCTGGAACATGCTCCCGGGTGAGGCTTAAAAGGATCCAGGAGCCACTACTCTGGCAGCCAGAGTTGGGAGGGAGAGGACTGCACTTACCAGAGGAAGAGTGGAGATGAATGAGAGAGAGAGAGAAGGAGAGAGAGGAAGAAAAAGAAAAGGCTTAGAAAGTACAGTGTATTGTACTTATTGGTGCCTTGCTTGGTACTATGCTTCTGAGGGGAATGATAGGGAAGCGTTCCCACTGAAATAAATGTGTGTTGTGCTTGGAACTTGTGCCAAGTGTTTGCCTGTGTTGGGTTTGGGTGGATGGTGTGCCCCCTGCAAGCAACAATTGGCATAATCAGCAGGATTTCTGGCTGTCTGCTGGCAGAACCTTGAAAATTGTCTTGTGGCAACCCTGACATAGCACACACACACACAGCAGTATAGCTGCACATACCTGCTAAAGAGGCGTCAAAATACAGCCCAAGGCCATGCAAGGACCTGTGGCATGGATGCCAAGGTAGGGAGCAATGCAGCCATCCTGAGAAGAAACATACTGGAGGAGGGGCCTGGGAAGAAGGTGAGTGCATCTCACGAGATTGCCATGTCCTATGAGTGCATTATGCAAGCCCTTAACTCTTGATTAGTGAAAGGTTGGATGCCCTTTTGGAGCTAATGTGCGCTCCCGAAGGGGATAACCTCGGTGCGAGCTCGGTGGACCCAAGTTATGAAGATCCCACCCCAATACCCACCCAGGAGGAGCATGAGACCTGTTTGCAGGACTCAGGGGGAGTCCAGAACAGATAATGGCACCTCTATTGCCTGGACACTGACCCGTCACAAAGGAGGGGACGGTGTGTGGTCATGCTGCACTCCCCAATGAAGGTAAAGAGGTGGAGGGAGTGTGCAGGGATCCCCTGGCTAAAAGGGGACAGGCAGGGCTAGTGAATGCCCATCTCTAGCCTAAGGGATGCCTGACTGAGTCCAGGTGGGAGACACACAGGCATAATGGCTTACGATCAAAGCCAAACTCTTCCGCCGACTGGGATTAATCGTTGTGAGTTTCCCCTGCGTGAGCTGGAAAGGGCGCTCCAGCCCATACAGGATGTATTACAGGTGATTGGATTTCTGAAGAGGACAATCAAGGGGCTGGAGAAGATAGTTGAGGTGCCCTTGAAGATGGTGCAAGAGTGGCTGAGGTGGCTCGTCATGGGACTTTCCGGCAAGGTGGATGTGGCGGTACAGATGAGTGTCACCGGTAATGCACAGAATAACAGAAGCCCTTGTGAATTGTGAACTGGGATTGTTCTGAACGGTGTCGAGTAGCAGGAGTTCCAACAGTCGATGTGGGCATGATGGCCGACCACCTGGCAATGGGGAAAAATGAATGAGGGCTGGACAAGATGGGACAGCTCATTGATGTCAGCTTCCGGGCTTCCCAGGCTCCCACCGACTTGGGGGGCGGTTGTATGCAAGTCTAGAGGGGTGCAGACAGTGTGGAGGTCTATCTTCTTGCCATAGAGAGACCCAGACTGTTGCTGCACCCCAAGAGCAGAAAGGGGAGCTGTAAGAGAAAGAATGGGTCTCCTAAATATGCAGCACATGAGCCATTGTGCTCATGTGCAGTAGAAGGCCTCTTTCTGCAGGTGCGGAGAGATGAACCAAAAGGAGTTCCCGTCGTGATTTTATTTCCGATGCTGTTTCGAGTGTCATCGGATGGGACATGGCTGGAGATGCTGTCCCTATGCAAAGCAAGAAGACTCCAGGAGAAGACAGAGGAACAGCATCTCTCTGCTGCTTTCTTGTTTATACTGTACAGGCCAGAGCCATGGGTTGGCTGGCGTTGATACCTTAATCCGGGGAGAAGGCAGCCTTCATGGGATGGGATGCTTCGTCCCACAAGGCTCAGGCTTTGGGAGGTGCCCCTGTCATAGAAGGCTAGGGGCACTGCCTGGCCAGGACGCTAGCTGGATGGAAGAACCTGGGGAGGGAGCATGTTCAGGGCATTATCTCCCCTGGAACACTAGAGGGCAGCCCGCCTGGGTTGCTGGGCACCACAGATTCCTGCAGGGTACGCTGGGAGTTGGAGTTTGCTGCAGCCCTGTTAGGTTCTGTGGGTGCCACCAAGGTGAGCTGCCGAGGCTGAAGAGCCCTGCTACATTGGGCTTCTGGAACATGGTAATAAGCCACCTGGAATGCTCCTGGATGCAACTCAAAAGGATCCAGCTGCCACTACTCAGGGACCAAAAGCAAGCCATTTGGGGCCGGCAAGTGAGGTGACTGCCCCAGGTCCCGCGCTTAAGGGGGCCCCGCTTTTGATGTCTGTGTGTCCCGTTCGAGCAGATTTGTCAAGTTATATTCTTTAGTTATATTTTGATAGAGTTTGCGTGTTACCTTGCACAAATTTATCTGAATACTGTAATGAGAAAATCCGGTGTATGTTAACATTATTTTTATTAAATTCACGTGCAAGTGTATATAGTCAACACATATTGGTAACAGCGTTTGACATAACCGGCCCAACGTGGGGCTGGTCAGCCCTAGGCCCTGCACACCCCTAAGGCCGCTTCTGTCAGGGACCCAGAGTAAGGAAGGAGAGGAGGAGTGGAAGTGAACGAGAGAGAGAGAAAGAGAGAGGGGAAGAAAAAGAGAAGGCAAAGAAAGTACTGTGTGCTGTGCTTTGTACTGAGCTACTGTGGGGGCCAGTAGGGAGGCGTTCCCACTGAAATAAACATGTGTTGTTTTCTGTGTCTGTCTGTGTCAGGTTTGGGTGGCTGGTGTGCCCCCTGCAGGCCACACCGTGTACGACTGATTATTCTTTGAATAAAAGATTTTCTAATTATAATGACCATACCAAACATTTTGTGTCATGCCCTCAGTCCAACGAACTCATACATATCCTCATGCTGTTCACCAAACCTGAAAAGACACAGCTTTAGCTGCAGTCCCTGCTAGGCTACTATCCCATCTGAGAATCCACAGCCAAAGGGTCAGGAGTGACAGCCTCTGGACGTGTGGTTAGGTGATCTGTCACTGAATGCATTTTGTTTGGAATGATGCAATAACAGCAGAGAAATGATGACTGCTTGTTTCTTCCAAAATTATGTTAAGAGCACAAAGTGTAAGAAAAGGTAACTTTGAACTTTTCCATAGTATGTGAATGCAGCAGTTATCAGATAAGTATTCTTTGGGGAATAAAATCGTTCTCACTGACTTTACTCAATTTTCAAAGAAATGCTACAACACTATCAAATGAATTATGCTAATGCAGCAACCATGGCAGAAGAGAAGATAGAGACCTGTGCACACACTCAAGGCTGTCAAGGCTGCTAAAGATGCGTCTAATAAATAGTGACATGGAAAGGTTAAATACTTATTTGATGAATTATTTTGTATTTTATATTTGTAATTCATTTAGATCATTTTCTAGAGCTCTGTTTAAACGTTGGCATTAATGAGTGATTTTCTGCTATTCAGTGTCAAAAAGCTAAATTAAATCTTTTGTGATTCAGATTTGTATGGCAATAAAATGTGAAAACGTTCAAAGGGGTGAATACTTTTTATTGGCACTGTATTACCAGGATTGAGAAGACTAATTCAATTTTGTTGGAATAATATGGAATAACATTCATTTGGAAATATAAACAAAGATAATGAGCAGTGAAGTTAACAACATTAACCTTTATGTGTGTAGCATATTTTCATGCAAACAATGTAATTCAAAGTGCTTTACAACTTGTCAAAGAAGTAGTCATAAGAAAAGAAAAAACTAATTAAAATTAGATAAGAATAATAATGAATACATAGTAAACAGAAAATAAATAATGCACACTTACATAAGATAGATATGCAGGTAAAATTCCGTTACAACGAAATTTTCATTAAGTATTTTTATGGTCCCGACAGTTTCTCCATATGACACAAGTCTATGGAAATCTCGTTAGTACGAAGTACATGCAGTAGATACTTTCATTACAACGAAGTGCCCAAAAGACCTTGAAATGCCTGAATGGATCATCCATAGAGCAGTTTTCTCTGTGGTCGCAGCTCAGTTGTGCACAACGATCCCCAAACAGAAACATTGTAAAAAACAATTTCTTTCTTCGAACTTTGCTCGTGCTGTTTTTTTTTTTTTTTTTGCTGTTTTTGTTTTCAGTGGTTTTCAGTGATACCTTTCACTTATTGCTCGTCAACATATGAAAACATCCATTGGAATTTAACTCATTGTCACCCTCCTAGAAACGGCAGACATGAAAAAACGATAACAGTTTATATTAGAAAAAAAACTTTACATTTTTGCAGTCCTCTATTGCAGCAAAAAGATAAAAGAAGTTGCCAGTGAATTCGGAATTTCGCCATCGACACTGTCAACTTTCTTGAAAGACCGAGCAAAAAAAGAAGAAAAATCTCGGGGTGCAAATGTATGCGAACTGCTGCATTTGAAGACGTCAAAAAAGCCGTTTTGATGTGGTTCAGTGATGCTCGTTCAAGAAACATTCTGATTAATGCAGCACTCATTCAAGAAAATGTGAGGTATCTTAACTCTTTTGGGACCTCCCACAACTAGACATCAAGCCGAAGAGGGTCCCAAAGTACGATCACTGCGTCTGTGGAAGACTGTTTATCTCTTGCCGTAGGCTCACAGCTCTGCTGCGTCTCTCCGCCAAAGCAAACTCGATGGGTGATGCAGGGAACAGGATTACTTGGCCATTAACCTGGCCATGACCCTGCATGACTGCTGTGTCTGTTTATGGGAGAGTGGCAGATCCCGCTACAATAAATAACCGTACTGCTCCTGTTTCAAGCTGAATAAAGCTTGTTTTGAGTACTGAGACTCAGCCTTCTGTTTTGGGGTGTAAGACAGGGACTTACAGCGCAACCCCAATCTTTTAGGATTCGCTTCTGTGGCGCCTCACTGCACTGCTGTGAACCTGCTGTTGCCCTGCCCTGGCAACGGACCATCTTCCACAGACGCGCAATCATGCTTCAGGATGCACTTCAGCATGACGTTCCCGTTGGGTGGGGGTGATTGGGGGGCATCACAAAAGAGTTTAGAAACCTCACAATATGAAGAAGAAGAAAAGGATGATTTGGCTTCTGATTGATAACTGTGCTGCCTCCCACCCAATTGCACAGCAGTGCTTCAGCCATTGGATTTGGGCATCATTCACACCCCGAAAGTGTATTATCACAAGGAAATACTGAGAAAAATTCTCATCAGCATAACTTGTAGACAGGAGAAGATTCAAACTAACACGAAAGAAGCTATTGAAATGATTGCTGACCAGGGCCAGATTAAGAGCTTTGGGGGCCCGTAGCACATTTCAAATTTGGGGGCCCTTTTGGTCTGCATTATCTGAAGTTTAGATTCTGAACAGTTCAAACCGGACTAAATAATTATTTTACTCTCGATTATAATAAGAATCTTATAATATTTATGTGAATTTTATGTGTTGGGCCCCTAAAGTTTTGTTGTGTAGGAAATTTACAGTTTAAAAACGTAAAGATAATATTTTTAAAGACCAGTTTTTCAATGCTACACTTTTTCATTAAATATTGGGTCCACCATTTGGGGGCCCCCGAAATTGCGGGGCCCGTAGCATATGCTACATGTGCCTATTGGTTAATCCGGCACTGTTGCTGACGCCTGGATGCAAGTTAAAGAAAGCACCATAGCTACAAATACAGAATCCCATTACAATTAAATTTTCTTTACAACGAAATATTTTTTAGGCCCCTGAAAGTTCATTGTTACTGAATTTTACCTGTATAATTAAAAGAAGTAGAGTCTATAAATATAGAATTGTCTTTTCAAGTTTCTAAATCTGAGTCTGATGATGAGGTCAGGTGGTCAGGGTGGACAGGAAAAAAAAAACTCTAATCAACCTGGAGAAAAAAAAAAGCAAAATCCGTAGGGGTCCCAAGGTCAAAACACCACCCAGCCCACACTGGGCATTCTGTCTAACATAAATGTTCTTAAGCAGCTCTTTATTGTTTTTATTTTTAGCCTTCGTCTTAATGGATTTGATGCAGCAGGAATCGTGGCACAGGACTTTTATCAGGTGGTGGTGGTGGTGCTACAGAAAGCCAACACAGAAGAACAAGAAAAGAACATGAAGAAAAGTAAAAAGTACTAAAGATTGCAGAAGCTAAAAGTCTGGCACATGAAAATCTTGTTTGGTTGTACTTAGTGCACTCATTTGGACAGTTGGCTTTAACTTGTGGTGAATGGGGGATCTGGACATCAACCTAGACTTTATTCTTTGTTCCCGTTAGAGAAGTGTGTTACTAAAGCATGACTTACTGTACAAATGTGTAGTGCAGGTTGTCGCCAGCCACTAGCCACTACATATCACACAAATGAGATTTAAAACTATGTTTTTTTTGGTTTCATGTGTAGTGTCTTGTCTTTCATACTGGAGTGTCTATGGCCTGCACAGTGTAGCTCTTAACTCAAGGGAGAAAGCAAGAAAAAAAGAATGTACAATAAAGACAAGTTATGTGGAGGAGGCGAAAAACTAATTAATGAAGACAAGCTGCTTAAATTATAGACATTTCCCAAGAATCTACTTGTCTCAGAGCTTTTCAACTTGGGAGGACATTTCAAGTGGTGAACAGGAGCTGATTTATGTCTTGTGCTGTGCCTCAGAGAGCTAAGGATCTACTGGTGCATGTGAATGGCTGTCTGCTTCAAATGATACTTTTCTTTTTTTTAATTAAGAACAATGTTTTTGTATTACTGAATGATCTGTACTTTAATTTGCTAGAACAATTTCTTTAGTATACTTAAATATTCACCTTACAGGAACCTTTGGCATTTCCCACAAGCAGCTTCCAATTCTGTAATTACACCTTTGCAAATATCATCTCCATCTGGAAAAAATTATACCTTTTGTTACGTATTTTACTCAAGAAACACAAAAAGTAATCGTTGGCACCTTTAACCCATGTATAGAAAATTACAATGTGCTCACTGCTTATTTTTTTCAAAAGAGAACCATATTTTATTGTGAGTCACATCTTCAGCAGGTGAACAGTGTCCTTATCGTGTTGTTTCTGCATATCATTGACTCCATGTTTCTGTTCCAGTTGGGTTTTTCTTCTTCCTGCTTGGAGAAGTTATCTCATAGTTTTCTTAAACATTTTTACTATAAAATTGACACAAACTACAGCCAGTGACCAGCTGGACAGTAAAGTTTGTTCATAGTGGACAAGGCCAGTCACTGCATTAGCATCAGAAGTTCAATGACGGCATCTAACGCGATTCTGCAGCATTCTGGAGTTCTTTTTGGCTTAGTTCTGAAACTTGCGTCATACAGTATAAAGCATAATGCTAGAATATGCTATCTCACATATTACACATATTATCTCTTACAACATTACAGTGAAAATTTGACAAAAGATCAAAGTTTCAGGGAATTCTGATGACATTCTGTCCTTTGTTGTTTCTCATCACTCATTTTACGGAAAGTGAAATGGTGAGGGACAAATAAAATCAGAAGACAGATCTATGTTCTCTGTAGTTTTGTCTGGTTAATGCTGTTCTGTGCAGAACCTCTATGGTGAATATTACCATTAAAAGCTCCTCCGAACTATTCATTTAGTCATCTTTGATGTTTCTAGCTTGTATGTTACAATAACTGAAGGGGACAAGTAATAAAGTGTAACCTTAAGCAGCACAGAGACAAGTGCAGCAACATCAAAGCAGCCTTCTGCATCCAAAGGGTTCCACTAGTTTACTTTAAATTTAAAATGTCAATTGGCTACAAAGTATTTTATACATACATACTGTACATATATGCGGTATATATATAAGTGTATACAGGTATATATATATATACACACACACATTTAGTTTTAAATGTTGAAGACATCAAGGTACATCAGATTTTGGGAGCCAGTACAAAAGCATTTCAAAAGCTGGTCTTGCTCTCATCAGTCCCTAAAGCCATTGCTGCCATAATAGCTGTCTTCCTGCTTTGAGTTACTTTTTAATGTTTTACATATTGTTGGAAGACAACACAAATATAAAACAGCACCATGCTCACAGGACAGTGGTTACTTTCTACCACTTATGAAAATAAAACATATGTAAAATATATTTTAAAAATATCATCAATCAATCAATCATTTTCCAACCTGTTATATCCTAACACAGGGTCACGGGGGTCTGCTGGAGCCAATCCAAGCCAACACAGGGCACAGGGCAGGAACAAACCCCGGGCAGGGCGCCAGCCCAACTCCGTTAAAAAATATATTACTACTAATATAAATATGTTTTAAAATATGTTTTGATAAACTTCAAATATAAATATATTAGAATATCTTGCAGTATACTGAAATATATTGTAAAATGTGTATTTTATTGTGACTTTTGTACATTACAATATGTTTTCCAAAATATTAAAATATATTTCTTACTATATTCTAAAATACTAGGAATAATACACTGTAAGATTTTATAAAAAATATTACTATATATTTTAATATACTATAAATACTAGTTACATATACAATATCTAAAAAGTTAGACTATTCACCAGTTATACTGTATACATATTAATAGAGTGGATATTGAGGTGGTCAACTCCCCTGAGTACTTGGGGGTCCACATCAATGACAGATTGGACTAAACTCATAACACAGACAAACTCAATAAGAAAGGGGTGAGCAGACTCCTTTTTCTTAGGAAATTGTGATCCTTTAATGTGGAAAGTGACATCATTCACATCTTCTACCACTCTGTGATGGCCAGTGCAATTTTCTACACTGTGGTGTGCTGACTGGAAAATCACTTCAGGAGAGGCCCACCAAATCAACAAGTTAATTGAAGAGGGAGGCTCATTTATGGGACACACTCTCGATCCCCATTAATAGTGGAGGAGAGAATGAAGACATAATTGTGGGCCATTATGAACATCCTCTCTATGACACACTAACACTGAGGACTTTCAGCCAACAAATTAATCAACAGAAGTGTGTTGAGAAACTCTATGGGAGCTCCTTTATATCAACAGCAATATGTCTGTATAATGACTCACTTCAGCTGCTCTCTTATCTTTATCCAAATCAGAATTTTTTTCTTTGTCTTTTTTGATTTTTTTTTTTTTTTTTTGCTATTTGTTATAATATTTCTATATTTCTTGAGCCTCTGTAAAAGCTAAACTTCCCACTGGGATAAATAAAGTCATATCTATCTATCTATCTATCTATCTATCTATCTATCTATCTATCTATCTATCTATCTATCTATCTATCTATTGAAAGACATGATGACCTATTTTTGGGTATATTACTATATATATTAAATTTTTGTAAGGGAAAAAGAGACCAGAATGTAAATGCAACAGAAGCCATGTGCCGTCTAGGAGATGTTTGCATGCAGCTTTGCTACTAACCTGACATGTGGGTGTGGGTGGCATTTGGTGAGGGCATATGGAGAAGTATGGCTAAAGTACAGTAGTTGTACTACTTTAAAGTTGGAGTCTTTAGGGAGGGAAGTGGAAAGGGAAGTTTTCAGTCCTCTTTTTCCTTCAGGTTGTCCAAGATCAAGTAATCTTTTTTTTTTAATTTAGTTTTATTTTCAAAATCCGAACATCACAATCACATGCTCAATCAAATAAATAATAATAGCCTAACAAATACAACCAATTGAATACATCGCTGAAAAAAAGCAAAACAAAACAAAATTTGGCCTCCACCCAAAAGAAACAGAAAACAAGAGAAACACAAACAAATAAAGCGAAATAAAAAAGATTGATTAATCTTTAAGCTCTTTAAGCAGGCTATGGATGCACACGAAACAATTCTGGATTGACATCCTTTTCTTTTTAGCATGACATAGATTGTTCTTTATGCAGCACATCAGGTGCGAAATGTTCTGTGGTGATGATGGTCACAAAAGTAAAGAGTGATAGGAAAGGCTGTTCCTGGTCACACAGTCTCCCAGTTCATGTTCCAGAGTACCCAGCAGGACTTGTGCAAAGAGACATTACTATAAATATCCAGAAACATTTCTTCACATAAAATACATAATGGGTAATGCCTGGATCTGCACTCATTCCTAGTATGCATGAAGGTGTTGAGGTGCCAGATCTCCTGGACAGTCACCCATGACAGGTCTATTATTAGATTTGCTAAAGGCTGTGTTCTCCCAAATGATATCTGCTGTGGTGGTAGAAAGACTTCAAACAAATCCCATTAAGTCACTGACTCTGATGAATTTGTGGATAGGATAGTCCTCGGTGACTTACAAGATCTGTCAAAAGAATGAGTGGAAAAAATTGTATTTGAGGAACAAGGAGTTTCCAGACTGCAATAAAAGGTTCAGGTGTTGTCTGATCCAGCAACTTGCTCTGGGATAACAGAAATGAAAAATGAAATCTTACAAGAATGAAAAAAAAGAATTAACAGGAAAACAGAAAACATTATTATATTTTTTAAATTTTTGCAAGTTGAAAATATTAAATAAGCTCTTTGGATCTTAATTTTGTCCAGTCACAAGCTTCCACAATGTTATTAATAAAGTTAAATAAAATATTACTTTAATGGTGAGAAATACCTGAGCACATGTCAGACAGACAGACAGACAGACAGACAGACAGACAGACAGACAGACAGACAGACAGACAGACAGATAGATAGATAGATAGATAGATAGATAGATAGATAGATAGATAGATAGATAGATAGATAGATAGATAGATAGATAGAACTTTATTTTATTCAGAATTATTTGTTATTCATTAGTAGCTCGTAATCCTGTGCATGCATGTGTAGAATTTCATCAGAGAAGGATTGTATTAATGCAGTGCATAATATGCAAAAACAGTTTTTTTTTAAGAAGTTATAGCAGGTCTTATGTCAGGAGTGCATATAAAAGTGATATACACTCACACAGAAAGGTTTTACTTAATAGGGAAAAGCAAACTGCTAAGAATATGTTTAGTATTATTTGGTGGGCTAAAGTAATTATTACTGAATCTCTGAAACTCTTTTCAGATGGGACAGCACGCACTGGTACTCTGTACTGGCATTTCCCAATTCCCCATAGTTAATTTACTGTATGTGTAACATCACTTTGGAGCACATTAGCAACCCTTATTTATAAGCACCATATGCCTTCTTGCACCCACCCACTTTTCTTTCTGAATTGTGTATATCCGCACGCCTTCAGACCACTAAGGGAATAAGAAAAAAAAAAAATCATGTTTCCTGCATCACAAAATCCACATGTCAGATATCCAGTCATGTGTTCAACATGTGTAAAACACATGCATTTTTTGCTAAAATATTGTTTAATAAATACTTCTGGAAAAAAACAGTGCATACCATAAACTCACATGAAAAACGCAAGATTGTATTTTTTTTCTCAGCCATCACTACAAGCAACATTGGAGTAAGAAACATACAAAAAATAATTTTAGGATGGATTATTCTTTTAACAAGATTAAGAACCTCACATATGTTTTTATACAAGTGTAGGGTTAGAGGTAAGAGTATGTTATTTGCTATGAATAAAATGGTGGTAGGCGGGTTTTTACTGCTTCCTTCATAAATAAGTTTGTATTTCTTTAATAATATAATTTTGTGGGGATATCTGTGTATATGTTTAGTAACAACTATGCATTTTTATTGTTTGAACTGAGGAAGGAAATGAGTAAATCCCGAAACACGTTGGCTATCACATTATATTTATATGGCAGAACCTTGTACATTGAAAGCAAGTATCTGCAAACAAGCTGACTTATATGACTTTCATTTAATCAATCAGATTTTGTCATATGAACCTTCTTCATTGAGAATCAAGATTCTTCAAACAAGCTGCCATATGGCACATCACTTGTTCCTACAGAACAAAAAAGATTTGGATATAATTTAGGACTAAGGTATTAACATTCTTTCATATTTGTAAAATAAAAAAATCTGTCTGTTTTATCTGGGACGTGTTATAATGTTAATTTGCTTTCTGATCTTTTCCAGTGAATGATGATGACTTATGCTGCTACATTTCAGGTGATTCTGCAGCTATCTAAGCTGTTAATTTATTTTCTGTGCTGTTATGATTCTTTTCCCTTTGTATACCAGCTGCTTTTTGGGTCTTAATTTTATTAGCGACATGGTTGGGTTTCATTGAGATGGTGTATTGCTGAAAAAATCAGAATGGGTGTCAAATGCAAGACAATGACCTAAATATTGATGAAGTGTAAATACTATAAGGACATTGACTGAGTCAAGATTTGAACCATGGACTCTGGAGCTGGCAGTGAGTTGGAGGCCTTAACCACTCCGCAGCTCTGGAAAAAGCACTCTATTTGAAAAGAATATTAATAAAATATGTTATGGTGGAGCTGGGAGCATAATACAACACAATAATACTGGAATAAACCAAAATATTAAGAACATAAAGTAGTCATGTGAACTTAATGTATTTATTCAGACTGTAGCTTTCTTTTTTTCTGTCAAACTGGTGATTTTCTCTTCATGATGAAGATGCACATACTTCTTATGACTATTACTGTATGTTAGTTCATTCCTGAGAAAAATTATCAGTGCTCATAATCATTCATCAAGTCTTGGGCAAGTTAAAATTGCATTTGGCACATCCGGTTTAGGAAAAGGTCATTAAAGTCCTCCTTTGCCGCCTTCAAAGTTTCCAAAATAATAGCACAAAAAAAGAAAGAGGATACTGTCAGTGATGAATTGATTTCACCAGCGTGTAATGATATTGCCAACGTGAAAATACATCTCAAATGCACCATTCCAGAAAACACAGGGAGCAGAAAAATTGTGGAAATGTCTGAAGACATTAAGAATAATGGAAATGAAAAGGTATAGGTAACTGAAAAATTCATCTTGTAGTTAGATTATAGTTCTGGTATCAGCAGGGAATTCCTCTTCGTTTGCTTTGTCAGCTTTGTCGATAGGACAGAAATCTTTAAGAGCTTTAACTTTAACAGAAGACAAATGTTGGTGATGTTTCTAATGGAGTTTGTGTGTGTGTGTGTGTGTAAAGAATTTCTCTTTTACTAGCACCAGTACCGGGCGGCACGGTGGCGCAGTGGGTAGCGCTGCTGCCTCGCAGTTGGGAGACCTGGGGACCTGGGTTCGCTTCCTGGGTCCTACCTGCGTGGAGTTTGCATGTTCTCCCTGTGTCTGCGTGGGTTTCCTCCGGGCGCTCCGGTTTCTTCCCACAGTCCACAGACATGCAAGTTAGGTGGATTGGTGATTCTAAATTGGCCCTAGTGTGTGCTTGGTGTGTGCGTGTGTTTGTGTGTGTCCTGCGGTGGGTTGGCACCCTGCCCGGGATTGGTTCCTGCCTTGTGCCCTGTGTTGGCTGGGATTGGCTCCAGCAGACCCCCGTGACCCTGTGTTCGGATTCAGCGGGTTGGAAAATGGATGGATGGATAGCACCAGTACCCTGAGATCAAACCCCATGTGTGTGATGCTTGAATGTTCTGCTGTTTGAGTGAGTTTTCTTCCTTCTGAAAGCCATAGAGGTAGGGTTAATTCGTGCTCCAGTGTGTGTGTGAGTGGGCCCTGACATCCCTTGGGTACGGTGCACACCTTTTTCCTGCCTGGCATCCAGTGATGAAATACAGAATGTGGTCACAACTCTGAATTGAGTTAGGTGGCTTTCAGAATGTAATATTTGTTTGTTAAGCATGGTAACTTGGACTTGGAGCATACTAGAAATTACCAGCGAAAACTGAAACAGGGTACTAGCCCATTACAAGACAAACCCCACTTTTTCACTCATGAAGTGCCGATTTGAGATCACCAAAGTCTCTCAGATATAGGAGAAAATTAGGCGTACCACGGAAAAACCTACACAGGCACTGGAAGAAACCAAGATCAATAATACAAAATCATTTTTAAACATATCAAAAATGTGCCTAAATGTGCTTTAACTGCTCCAGTTCTTGGTAATTTACACAATGAGTGAGAAATTACAGTTGCCAAGCAATTTGTGGCTGTCCCTATACTCCTTCCTTCATAATAAAGAGTGAAAAGAAGGGTCTGAGGGAAGTATTCACATTCAGACATCTTCATATACTTCAATGGGGAAAGTCTCATTTGAACATTGTTTTATTAATACTTCAGATTCTACAATGTTTATAAGATGAAGGAATTATAAATCTAAAGTAAATAAATAGGCTTCGTATTTACTTAAAAATGAGCTTTCTTTCCTTTTTTGCGAACAATTCCTAATGACATCATCCACATGAATTGTTCTGCCAATGTTTGATTCAATACTCATTTACCAAAACAAACAAAAGAGGAAAAGTCTGCTTATAATGAGTATACCTAATAATGATAATAAATATGAGCAGGGATATGACATAAATAAAAACAAAAACAAAGTCAAAAATTTGAGAAGATAATAAAGTAGTAACAAAAAAACTATGCATATAATATACTCCAATGAAAATACAAAAGTGGAGTACAATAACCAAACTATAATACCACAAGATTGAATAGAAATAATGATACAAAAAATAATAAATATATAAAAAAAGATAAAAAAGAAAAAGAAAAAATGAAAATAAACATGTACACAACAATATAAAGATAGCAATTGTATATCTGTTTTTTTTTTTTTAATTTTCTTTTTTATCACTTTTTTCTGTTTACTATGTTCACACGGGTGGTACGGTGGTGCAGTGGTAGCGCTGATGCCTCACAGTAAGGAGACCTGGGTTCTCTTCCTGGGTCCTCCCTGCATGGAGTTTGCATGTTCTCCCCGTGTCCAAAGACATGCAGGTTAGGTGCATCGGTGATCCTAAGTTGTCCCTGGTGTGTGTGGGTACCCTGTGGTGGGCTGGCACCCTGCCCAGGGTTTGTTCCTGCCTTGCGCCCTGGGATTGGCTCCCGTGACCCTGTGTTAGGATATAGCAAGTTGGATATTGACTGACTATGTTCACACAAGTTTACTGTATTTTAGTTTCATTATTGTGTTCTATTTTTCTATACTCATTTATATAAATTGTTTACATGATTTTTCTGTTACTGTTTTATCTTCTCAAATTTATGACTTTAGTTTTATTTTTATTTATGTCATATTTCTGCTTATACTTATTACTTTTATTATGTATGATTCAATACACAGTCTAGCCAAATCCACAAGATGTTCTTCAGACATTTTAGACACTGAGTTTGCTAAATGATTTCTCTGTAGAAGTTATTGTTACTGGAATTGTTAAAAGTATTTACAGTATATGCTGACTCAAACATTTGGGAACAGGTCGCCATGTCTGTAATCTGTTAATATGTTCAACAAATATAATGGTTTTAAGAGTGGATTTCCAAAATTGGCCTTATGTACTGAGGGTAAATGTGTAATACTGGAGCACCTCAGGGGAAATGTCCTGTGTCCCTTCCTGTTCATACTCCACACAACAGACTTCCAGCACAATACTAGTGCTTGCCATCTATAGAAACTTTCAGATGACTCGTCCATCAGAGGCTACATTGATAATGGAGATGAGTCAGAGTACAGGTAGGCTGTGGACTTGCACCTGTAATGCATGGACAACAACCTGCAACTCATCATCAGTAAGACAAAAGAGCCAGTAGTGGACTTCTGGCATGCCAAGAAGCCTCTGAGACCAGTCACCATTCATGGGTAAGATGTGAAAGTTGTTCAGAGTTACAAGTACCTGGGGATCACAAAAACATCAAACTGGACAGGTATGACAATATAGTAGCTCCATACGAGAAGGGCCAGAGCAGACTAGACTTTCTAACGAGACTCTAGTCTTTCGATGTGTGCAGCAAGCTGCTGGAAATGTTCTATCAGTCCATAGTATCAGCGTGGTGTTCTATGTTGCAGTGTCCTGGGGAAGCAACCTGAGCATACAAGAAGCACAGTGCCTGAATAAAATAATAAGGAAAGCCTGCTCCACCATACTGTAACAGGGCAAACCCTGGACACATTGGAAGCTGTTGTGGAAAAGAGGATGATGGCAAAATTAGATGCTATCATGAAGCGTCCTCTCCATCCCCTCCAGGAGGTGCTCTCTTGGAGTCCTTTTAGCCGCAGAGTCATTCCACTATGGTGTGTTAAGAAGCACCTCTGGGGGGCTTTACAGAGCACTGCTATCAGGTAATTTCATGCTTCCACCTGATATACTCATTAAGGTTATTTTTATTTTTTATTTATCAATTCATTGATTGTTTGCTGTATTATCTGTCCTGTGAGTTTGTATTCTTGTTTTTTATGTTTCTGCAGCTGTATGCATTTGAATTTCCCCATGGGATTAATAACGATGCAGTTAATCTAATGTAATCTAATGTAGACACCAAGGGTTGTTCACTTTCAGATCACTTGACCATATTCAATGTGCTTTCTCTTCTCATTGTCCTTTTATTTTTTTTCATTCACTCTTTAACTTGCATATTTTCAAGGAGAAAGTCTCAGCCGACAGATTTTGTAGTAATCACTTTAAAAAGCGCAGAACCATAGACTTTAATATGTTTCACCATATACTGAAAAATTAAGATTGCATTAAACTGGCACAGAAATCAATTAAGATGCCTTCTTCAGCTAGCAGGATGAAGAGGGCTGAGAGGAGAGGAAAAGCAGCATCCAAGATTTTATCGATTGGAGCAGCAGAGGGCAGGTGATAATCTCTCTTCTCACTCTTTTTCACATGGCTTGGCTTATTTTCCAATGAGTAACTGGATATGTGCCGAGAAGCCTGCTCAGCTTCCATGTATCTTATATTTACTGAAGTCACTGAGAAGTGAGCATCAGTCTTTTAGTCACTCCTTTAATGACATTTTAAGCATGGAAAGCTTGCGAGAGAGGAAAGGTGTTCTAAACAGCCACACCACACAATTTCAGCCAATAGTAAATTTGAATGTTAAGGGAAAAAGTTTCACACCATCTGCTACAAACAGGAAAGAATAAAATGAGCAAAATAAAATCAATACACTACTATAAGCCTGGAGAAATTGATTGCTACTCAGAATTAGATCTGCTTCTGACACAGTCGATTTGAAAAGTTCTCTCTCAGACTTTTCTTACAGATCCAAGCAGGACTGGAGTACTTCACTCCTTCAGTGTGCACAAATCTGTATTTTGCTGCATTCATTTTATCCTCACAAGTTTTCTAGGGCCAGCTGCAGATAAACACCCACACCGCCTGATGTTACCACCACCATACTTTATAGTGAGAGTGATTTGCTTTTTTATAACCTACACATTTGGCTTACAGCAAACATGGTTTTAGTCTGAAGGCCATAAAGCTCAATTGTGGTCTCATCAAACCCTTGAACATTCTTACAGCTTGCTTGTATGTCAGAGTATCCCATGTGCCTTCTGACAAGCTCTCTGTGTGTTTTGAAAACAATGCAACAGGTGTTGCCTTCACAGTCTTTCCTGTCATATCTCCTGTAGCTTGTAATTCCTTCAAAGTTTTTATAGGTCTCTGTGAAATAATGAAATGGGTTTATTATTCCACAGTGCTCCACAGGAGAACAGCACAACACAACAAGATACCTCCTTCTTGTTAGCAACACCCATAACAAGATTGGTTAGTTTTGGTCTTGGAATGCATTTTTTCAAAGCATCTGGACTCTTTTTCTGAAGCCATCGTGTGCCAGCAACTGAACTTCTGGTCTAAGGTAACTTCTTTTTAGATTATTTCTACATTAATCATTATCTGGTAAGTCGGAAGGACCTGATGGTCTATGCTGGTAGTGATCATTCTAGTAAATTCATACTGTATATAAACCCATAAAGCATTTTATATAAAAAGGGTGATGGGGCTGATTCAAGAACTATAGGTCAGTAAGTCTAACATAAGTGAGTAAATCATTAGGAGAATTTATTAAATAAAGGACTGAGCATCACATTTCAAGAAAGTCCACGAGTCTGATACAGGAGGTTGGGTTTCATTATTATACTGGAATTCTATGAGCAATCAACAAAAGCATGAGGTCTGAGAGGTGTGTATAATGTTTTCAGATAGAGTAGCACATTAGAGGTTTGTAATCAGACTAAACTCACTGGCCCCTGTTTATCCGATGGCTTGAAGTGGAAAGGGTGAACAGCATTAAATACTCGGGCATCTACATCAGTCAGGACCTCACTTGGACACTTAACAGCACACAGCTATTCAAGAGGGCTCAACGGCGGCTGTACTTTCTGAGGAGTCTGAGGAAGTTTGGAATGTCGACTAAGATCCTCGGCAATTTCTACAGCTGCATTGTTGAGAGCATCTTGACCAACTGCATCACAGTGTGGTACGGCAACACTACTGCTACGGACCGCAAACGCCTGCAGAGAGTGGTAAAGAGTGCTGAGAAGATCACCAGGACTCCACTGCCCTCTCTGCAGAGCATCTACATCTGCAGAGTTTGCAGGAGAACTGCCACGATCCTCAAGGACCCCAGCCACCCCCAACATGAACTGTTCACACTTCTACCCTCAGGCAGGAGGTATAGAAGTATGAAATGCAGGACTTCCAGGCTAAAGAACTCTTTCTTCCCAAAGGCCATTAAACTCCTAAATAACTGACTGGAGTTTATAATCATGGTCCACCTCATTCTATCTACCTCACATAACTGTGTTTGACTTGTCCATCGCACACCTACCTGCACATTACACTTTATACTTCTATTCTGTTTGTTTATATTTGATGCTGACCTTTGTTACTTATTATTTATTTGTTACTTATTATTTATTTTTATCTTTGTACATTGGTTTGTTAACTATTAGCATTTGGTGTGGACAGCAAAGAAAGAATTTCATTGTACAGGGAAACGTGTTTCCTTACTGTGCACAAGACAATAAAGCTTTGAACTTGTAGATGGGTACAAAAATGGCCTAAACACCTGAAGCAAAGGGTTATGGTACAAATGACTTTTTCAAAATTAGGTGATATTAAAAGTGGTGTTCCTCAGGGGTCATTGATGTGGCAGCTGATATTTTTATTATACATAAATGATCTTGATAATACTATAAATAACAAGCTGGTTAAGTTTGCAGATGTTGGTAGACTAGGTAAAACGATGAATCATTACAGAGTAACCTGAACAGAACACAGGCTTGGGCAGATTTGTAGCACATGAAATTTAGCTAAATGTAAGCTGTAACACATAGGAAATAAAAATGTTAAGATTTTATGCAACAGGAGGTTTGAAACCTGAAAGTAGCACTTATGAGAAGGACCTGAGAGCAGGGCCGGATTAAGAGCTTTGGGAGCCCGTAGCACATTTCAAATTTGGGGGCCCTTTTGGTCTGCATCATCTGAAGTTTAGATTCTGAACAGTTCAAACCGGACTAAATAATTATTTTACTCTCGATTATAATAAGAATCTTATAATATTTATGTGAATTTTATGTGTTGGGCCCCTAAAGTTTTGTTGTGTAAGAAATTTACAGTTTAAAAACGTAAGGATAATATTTTTAAAGACCAGTTTTTCAATGCTACACTTTTTCATTAAATATTGGGTCCACCATTTGGGGGCCCCCGAAATTGCGGGGCCCGTAGCATATGCTACATGTGCCTATTGGCACTGCCCGAGAGTCACAGTGGTCTTGTTACCATCTACATTCAGACAGTGTAGAAAAGCCATTCAGAAGGCTAATGGGACATTAGGTTATATCACAGAGAGTAGAGTACAAGTCAAAGGAGGTTATGATTAAGCTTTATAGTGCACAGGTGAGGTCTCACATGGAGTACTGTGTATAGCAGTGCTAGCAAAAGTCAGAGGAGAGTGACTTGGCTCATTCTAGGCTTGTGTGGTATGAGCAGTGAGGAAAAACGGATGGAATTGAGCCCTTTAAGTTTATAGTGGATCCCAGCTGTTACTTTAAAATAAATTCTTCAACAAGCACACGGGGACACAATTGGAAATAGTTAAATCTTTCTTAACAGAAAGCTCAATGCATGGAAAAAGTCAGCCAGTAGTGTGGCAGACAGTAGAATTTTGGAGACGTTCAAAAGTCAACTTGATGTTATTTTGGAGAAATTATATGAATAGTATTGGTGAATAAAGGTTGATAGCTTGTTGGGCTGAATAGCCTGTGCTCATCAAAACTGTACTAATTTTCTAATACCTCTACCATTGAGATAGCTTGTGACATAATTTAGGTTGGTAGAAACATTTGAAAGTAACCTGAGATATGGAGGGAAATTAACCAAAATGCAAGTTTGCATGCAGTACAATGAAGTGGTTGTGGAACTGGAATTGTGTCCAGATGAAACCAGCCTCGGGGTGCTGAGAACATGTGACAGCAAGCTCTGTGTGGTCCTTCAGCACTTGTTCTCCCTTTTCCTGAATTTGCAGAAGGTTCTCCAGCTATGGAATACATCTATTGTGGTCCCAGTGCTAAAGAAAGGGCATTCCAGATATTCCAAGGATTTCAGACCAGGTGTTGTTTCTTCATACAGAAATTTAAGAGGCTGGTCCTAAAACAGCTGGTTTCAAAACATCAAAATGCCTTGTTCACTTGGGATTCAAGATGACTGGCTTATATTTCCTAAACCATATTGGATCAAATGTTCTCTCTTAGTGTTGCAAATGGAATCATGAAACAGGTATTTCTGCATCTGGCCAATATTTGCTCAGGTTCTGGATAGACTGAAAGAAAATTAATCTTCAAGTATGAAATGTTTAGTTTTGCTGAAAACATTTGACTTTGTTGTAAGGACAGGACAAATGAAATTATGGTGAAATAGATAAGCAGATCCTAGTGTTCCAGTCGCATAAGCAGTGAAACACAGACAGTGATGTGGATTTTGGAGAGCACTGGTCAGCCAATTGTAGAAAGAAGTGGAAATGCTACCTTATAGGAAGACCTGTCGGGAAAGGTGCTGCTTGCTTTGCTTCCTATGAATGGCTTATTATAAAATAAAAATTGACCGACTTACTAAATGCAGAAAAGACACATTATGAAAGACAATGGTGGTCCTAGAGGGTGGTGACGTTGGTCTCAGTAGTGCTCCAACAACTTTTCATTTCACATTACTAACAGCAAAGTAAAAGCAGCATTTTGCTTATGACAAGCCTCTGGTTTCGTATCTTGTGAGTGATTACCCAGCATGAGGATACCTTTTAACTAAAGGCCAGCGTGGCTTTGCTTACATTGGATTTTAGCAATGGCTAGCATGGAAATATGAATAAATAGAATAATTTCACTGAGCAGCTGCATTCTGCTTTGGTTATATTGACAGGATCCCCTCTGCCATCACCAGTTATGAAATGTCAGAGAGAACGTTTTTCAGAGTGCACCTAATCCTAATCCTGCCACTTTTGTTTTACTGGGAAGACAGGGGCTGAGGGTCTCTAATGTGACAGTGGCAGATCACAAAGCGAAACTGGCATTTCCTAAGAGAGGAATAATGACACCTGATGGATTTTCACATAATTGTTTTCCAGCACATTTTACCACGCTCTTAAAGCATATAATTACCACTTTACTTTTACAGCTAAACAGATTTCTCAGAAAATGAGATGTCACTAGCATGAAGAAATGACGCTGGACACCTGTCTCCTTACAAAATGTATGCTATTATCACAGCCCAAAGCAGTCCAAAGATACAATTGCTTAAGTTTTTAAATGTTTTTCATTTCTGATAGTGAATCTTTCCTCTTGTAGAGTTTCAAAGTGGCGCAGTGGTAGTGCTGCTGCTTTGCAGTAAGGAGACTGTGGAAGATTGTGGGGTTGCTTCCCAGTTCCTCCCTGTGTGGATAGCGCTTTGAGTACTGAGAAAAGTGCTATATAAATGTAATGAATTATTATTATAATCCCAAACATGGTCTGTGAGATCTACTAGGGCTGCTTGTTTATCCTCAATGCAAATAAATTCCCTAGGGTCCTGTGCCTACCTTTAATCCATTTCCATGTTTAGTTATCCACCATATTTGTGCTTTCATTCCTCACAGTCAGAAATAGGCCTCATTTTGTGACTAGTGTTTATTTGCTGTACTCTGACAAGAGTAAGATAAATGGAAAGGATTGACGTGTTTTGCCTCACATAGCTTTTTCTTGTTAACAGATCCCTCCCTGTAATTGCCTGTAAATATTAAAAATGTCAATTCATAAACTGTAGTCTTGTGGTAGAACTTTGTCAGGGAGGCACAAAGATGAGGTCAATAAATGACCACTAGTTATTCAGTGTCATTTACACCTGTGCGATCAATATCAATAAGCTGCTGCAATCTTTATATATAATACGCTACTGCGGCTGTTCGTTTGTCCATCCAGGATTTTAAATCATCTGTAGCTTGCAAACAGTTTGACCTAACTCTGAAATTTGGTACACATATGCTATGTGTCGTCTACTATCCACTTTCGGAGTGATGATTGACCTCCAAGGTTATTCCTCTTTGTATTTTATTTTATTGTAGAATCAATTCTCGGCAGCGGCCAGCAGGGCGGCCGTGTTGCACATGTGTACCGGCGCCATTCTCATCCCTACCACCTTTGCCGTCACTTCCTCTACCTTTTCATATCTTAAATCATTCTTGAGGCAGATTGAAGACCTAAGTGCCAGCTTAAGTGAAAAATGAAAGAAAACGTACTAAGTAATTGCAACACAAACACTGACTTAATGAGTTTTAATGTGAAAAGATACCAATGAAAGAACAGAGGAAGCTGGTTGCTAGGGGGGAAAAGAGAAGAGCTGCTCAGGAAGCAGCAAGAGCATGCTCAAGTGCAGTGCGCCATTACTGCTAACAGATACAGTAATTAAAAATAAATCTGACCCTATAATTAAAACATGCAAGATTTCCTTTTACTTGTAAAAAATAGCTCTGGTTGGGTGTTTGTAAATTGACGAATGTTGCAACTAAATATTAACAACATATTCTCATGACCTAGGAGTCTCTGACTAACAAATACAAAAACTGTATAGAATCTGAGCTGACATATGAAAATACTTCTGCCAAATACTGTCTGGGTGACATTTACATGTTCTCCTCATGTCTGTGTGGATTTTTCCCACTCTACTCTAGGTTTCCTCAGCACAACCCAAAGACATTTAGATTAGGTTGACTGGCAACTGTAAACGGACCTGGAGTGAGTGTTAGTGTGGGTGTGTGTATGTCAGTGTGCTCTGTAATGGTCTGACATCCCATCCAGGGTTAGTTCCTGCCTTGCTCCTGAAGATAATGGGACATATTCTGGTCCATGTGGCCCTAAATTGGACACATCACATGTTTAGTCATCTGTGAAGGGAGTTCATTTTCCTGTTTTCTAACATTTGCAAGCAGTGTTATTTAGATGCTAGCCTTGTGAGGCTCGAACAAGAATACACGCCTGGGGAACAACCTGTTAAAAAGGCTGCAAAGGCTCTCAGGTCTTTTTCCTACAATATCTGCCCCCAATTTCTCCTGTCCGTGCATTTTAAACTACTGCTGGGGTTTCAGAGAGAGAGGGCAAAAGATATTGAACAAAAGACTTGATCCTGAGAGAAAATCAGGAGCTCAGCAGCAAAAAGTAATTGAAGCTTAATAAGTAATTTGCAAATTGTAATGAGCGCAGTGACAGAAGAGATGGACACAGACGCATAGACCACAGGAGATACTGGGGTCTAGACGTTTGTGAAGTGGTTCTGTCATTTTAACTGTTGCATCACTATATGACCTAATAACAGCAAATGGCTTTTAGACAGGCACTGTGGTCTATGGGTATACAACGTGTTAAAATGCTACAGCTATTTTGTTATGGCATGTTTACATTTCCAATTAGAAATTATTGCTAAATTCTTTAGTAATTCAATTAGACGTGCAGTCAGAAGGTGGGTGTTGTGTGGCCTATTCTGTGCATCTACTGGAGTTGTTAGGCTGATTTGTTGATTCAGATGTTTTGAGCACTGAAATCTGCATCTCCTAAGGCTCTTCATTATAAGCTCTCTTAATGGCAGTCGTTTTGCAGTATATATTTTTTTAATATAGCTGCCAATTCTTCAAACTTACTTTAACTCCTACACTACCACCATAACACTGAACAACAGAGAGCACACACAACACATGTCACAACATACCATTTGTTCATTGATGCCACTGAAAGCCAATGTATAATCTGATGCTACAGAAATGCTGTTTCCCTTGCAATAGGTTATTTTTATTTTTAAAACGTGCAATGTACTCTCTGCAAAGGCGACACACATTTATATATCTAATTGGGGTTTTTTAAGGGGACTTTTCAACTGTAGATGATTCATTGTAAACAGATGCTTGCTGTCTGTTGGACCAGATTAATGAGAACACTTCTGATCTTTGCAGTTCAAAATCACTGCCCTTACACTGAGTGCCATCTTCATGAGGCATTGGGTTGATTTAGAATTGTGACACTCAGTGAGCCCACCTACTTATAAACAAAATTCACTCACAGTAGTCTCCAGACATACATATTATACATGTGGCTTCAGAGGGACTGCTTAGATGGTGGCTAATCAACAATGGGTGCAGATTTCACCAAAGCCTGTCTGCTTATCTCAATAAAATTGTTTTTTTATTGAAAGCATAACATAACAATTCAAAGTTGTAGGGATTTTTTAATTAAACCTTTCCTTTTCAGTTTTCTGAACATGTTCTAAATGTCCTTATAGCTGCGGCTTTACTTTTTTATTACATTTAGTGGTCTTGATATCACGTCTCGTGACACGTCATTGTCCATATGGAGTTTGTGCTTTCTCTCCATGTCTATGTTTGGTTTTCTTCCTTGCTCAGGTTGTCTGCTTACATCCAAAGGATCTGCTTGTTGGGTTATTCTAAACTGACCCTCTACAAGTCTAAGTGTAAGTGTGTGCATAACTGTGGCCCCTGTAATAAACTGGTGTTCAGTTCACATTTTTTTCTAATTTCATACCCAATGCTGCCAGGATAGATCCAGTCCTAATATTTCAGTTTTCCTCCCATATACAGTATATAAATGTTAGGTTGGGATAGGTTCTTTACAACCTGGGTTGTTATGTTGGATTTGTTGTGTTTTGGTATGATGTAATATTATGAGTAAATATTAGGCCATAGATCTGTAATCTGCTTTTTTGTTGAGTATTTTATCTTCTCTAACAACAAGGGGGGCTCCGCCCCCTGCTCGCTTCGCTCGCCTACCCCCGGCATTGGGTATCCTGAAATACATTAGTCGAGCTCGTTCGTCTTGAAGCTGTGCCTAGTCTGCTTGCGGCATTTCAGCCGCGCGTTGTAGGCGCCTGCGTTCATTGATTTTATCCAGCCAGGCTCGTGTTTGTATATCCGTCAGTCGAGCTCGTTTGTTTTGAACCCGTGCCTGCTTTGCTTCCGCAGTTTCAGACGTGCGTTGTAGGCGCCTGCGTTCATTGATCTTATCTAGGTGGGCTCGTGTTTGTATCGTTGAGCTGTATTGTATTTGAATTCGGTGTAAAGCGTTCAGCGGTTTGTACAATCCCAAGCAGCACATTACTCCTAACTTCACCCTGCAGTAGTGCCACTCACAATATGGTGGTGACGCCTGCGCCCTTCGTACTATCTTTGTGGACCTGTGAGGCCACCGTAGCCTCTTCTGTTTGAATCAGCGCAGAATCCTCTTCATGGCGTGGCTGTGTCGGTAGTCGTTAGCTATGGGCGCCTTGTTGCTTCATTTCTCATTCACGTCAGTTGAGCTGTTTCGTTTTTGGGCCGTGAGTCCTTCGTTCGCGGTGGATATGACTTCGATTGCGGTTTATGAGATGTGCGCTGTACGCGCCTGCACAGTACGTCTCATGGTCCCATCGCCGTGTACCTGCGTCCATGCCATCCGGTTTAGTTAGTAAACCTGCGTCCATTCCATCCGGTTTACCATTCTCAGTTAGTAATATGGATTATGAAAAGAGGGAGGGTTGAGTTTTAATAAAGGAGGATGCATGTCATTAAAAATCATGTAAATGAGTCATCGTTTTATGGAAGGTTAGTCCTGAGTATGTGCATGGATATCAAGTAACCAGGAATGATAAGAGTTAAGGCTTTTTGACATTATGCGACTTTTCCAGCCATTTTCAGTTGTAGCCTTATTTACATATTCATAGAGAACCGAAGGCAGTTGTTAAGTTAATTGCCTAAAGCTGATGTTACATTGCACTACTTCTAGTCTTGGGGTACGTCAGATTTACCGACTGCTGTCACTGATACATGTCACCAGGCCATATCAATTTACATGACTGAAAATTTCAGTCCATGTCACATTTAAATATCGCATGCCACCATCCATCACAGTCTTGCTTGCCCCATTTTCTTACAGCCATTAATATGCTGCCTGACAGAGCCGGCCCTGTATGAAGGGTTAACATCTAGGTAAGTTCAGTTGGTCTATTTATTTTCCTTTTGCAATTCTGTTATGCTATATGAAACACAAGACATCAGACTTCCTTTTGAGAGGTCCAAAGCCCACATGTTCCTTATTCCTCATCATTGACTTCTATGCATTGTAATTCCAGATGAGCATTCATTGGTTGTTTAGTCTCATGCACTCAGAGCCCACCACAATGACTAAAGACAAAATCAAATCTGTTTGACTTTATCATATTTGTAATGAGTCACTGGGTATGTCACTGACTGCCTCCAGCTCACTGTGATTATGTAAATGAAGGCTATGACTGAAAATAGCTGCAAAAGTCACAGAATGTGACATAAGCTTAATGTGACACACCCAGCGACTGTGGTCAGCAAATTTGACATACCCCACATGCAGTTATTCTTACTAATCAGGTCTGAGCTTCTAATCAGTATCTATGTATACCTCCACACTAGACTGCATGGACATTTTAATCCTACTATTTCTTTTTTTTGTATTGCCCTTGTATGCTGCATCATATTTTATCATTTTATGTTTTATTTTCTTACACTTATCTTTTGTGTTCTGTGTTCTTCTTGAATGTTACACCAGTTCTATTAAGACAATTTCCTAGTACACATTAGAGTACCTAACCAATAAAGTGAATTGTGATTCTGATGTGACATCAGCTTAAATCTGACATGGGCAGCGATTTTCGATTGTTTAAATTAACGTGGTCCGGAGACAAGATCAGCAACTGTACTCAACATATCTGACATACCTTACAACTAGAAGTGGTGTCATGTGACATTGGCCTTATAGGACAAATTCTAACACTTGTTTACTTGTGTATTATGGCTAACACAATCTGAGCAGTGCTGTCAGCATACGGAAAGTGCAAAGAAAGACATCTTTTTAATTTTAAAAGATTTAATGCCTTTATGCTTTTCATAGGTTTATATTTATATACAGTAACTACATTTTTTTACTTCTGAGATCATTGTTAATGTTTAAATGATGTGGGTTTCCTTATGTTAGCTTGGATGGTATTCTTACGACACTATGTGGAAAGCTGATGCTGTAAAGGAGCAATGGAATGAAGTACAACATCATAGCACCATAAGAAGCTTTCTGTTTGTGCAGAAGAAATGTTCCCAACTGTTGGAAAAAAGCTGGTTCTCACTTTTCAATATATTTTCAAAATTGTTGTATGGTGGCATTCATCTTGAAATTTCACTCAATGTACTTTTTGACTTCTCAGTGCCAAAACATGTTCATCCCACAGCATTTTATGGAGGTGAATATAGTTCTTGCCACTCGTACCTGAGCCTTTTTGTGTAACGTGGTTGTGGTCAGTTTGATTGCTGGAGTAATTTGTGAGGGGGTTAAATAGTAGTTTGTCTTTGTATGTGGGAATCATTCCATGTTTGGGAGTTGCTTGTAAAAAAAGAACCAAAATCTGTTTAGTTAAGAAAATTGATTGTGCCAGTTACTCTTTGACCTATAACACCAGGGGCCTCATGTACAAACGGTGCGTACACACAGAAATGTTGTGTACGAACGTTTCCACGCTCAAATCGCGATGTATAAAACCTAAACTTGGCGTAAAGCCACGCACATTTCCACAGTAACTCATACCTTGGCGTACGCAATTTCTCCGCTCGGTTTTGCAGACTGGCAGCACCCAGCGTCAAAGCAGTGCTACTGTTCCTGTGTGGTCACCCTTTCTTTCTTAGCTCCACATTCCTGACGCGGCTTTATAAATACACTGAAACTAACTGCATATTGTTTATTAGTGTAATGCATCTGATTGTAATTAACCTGCAGCAATATAATGGTCCAGGGAATAGCCATAGTATTCCAAATACCATAACTGCTTTAGCATTGTTACGTTCACTGCATCTTCTTCTTCTTTTTGCTGTTCCCGTTAAGGGTTGCCACAGCGGATCATCTTTTTCCATATTACTCTCACTGCACCACTCGGAGTATTTATATCACTGTATCTGAGTGGGGAATCACAGCAGCAGCTGATCGGAAAGAGAATTATCGGTATACAGTCTCAAGCACACAATACATCAGCCACGGCAAAACGCGTCAAAGCCTTTCCTATACGGACCTCGCGTTTCAGAAACAGTTTCATCCCAAGAACTATAAACGCAGTCAATCAGTCCATCAAGTGCTCCTTGTAGAACTGTTTGTACTTATAAGTACAATCACCTCACTGTAAACTTGCTCTACAGTTATAATATTGCACAACCTGCGCCACTTTATGAAGCGCGTATTTACATATGATGACGATATCATTTTTAAGATGAAATGTAGCAAAATATGTTGCTTATAGTATACAGATAAAACTTTAACTTCATTTAAATAATCTTTATTGTTAATAATTAAACATGTGAGGACACGGTGCCGCAGCGCTAGCTAGTTCACAGATAGCTCCTGCCTTGCGCTGTATTATTGCTGGTGCTGACGCAACACTGGAAGGATAGATGGATAGAATAATTAAACATGTACTACGAAGATATTTCAATGTTCCTTAAAAGTTTTGAAGAATCGGCGTTCTAAGCTTACAGATGGCTTAACGTCTATTACAGAGCTGATTGTGTGGCGATTGGGTATTTGGAGAAAGAAAAGTAAGGAATTGGAGGTTAGTACGTTTGAAAGAGACAGTACTTCTGTAATAAATTATTTCATCGAAGGTCGCACATGGCGCCGCAAGCCTCTTGCGTGAGATATGAACAATCACTGCGCCACCGTGTTCCCATGTTTAATAACATGCTTTCATTCCTATCATCATGAAAAACATATCATGTATACATCTCAGTATTTTAATTATTCAGAGAGCTGTAATATCACGAATGTAATGGATTCTGTGTCCTGTTGGAGAAAGAGAAAGAACGGAAGCACGTAGTGATTCACACACATAGAGCACATAGAAGATCAAATACAGAACAAAGCATTTAACGTGCTACTTGAGAAACTAGTAAAATAAATGATTTTAAGATGAAGTTTATGATGTTCTACTTTAATGACAAAATAAACTACGTGATTAAAGTGGAAATTTCGAGATTAAAGTTGACATTTCGTGCTTTTTTCCCACTGTGTGCCTATTTTTTTTCTTTGTACCCTAATAAGCTTTCATATGACACTTAGACGGTTCGCTGCGAGTCGCCTTTTCACGCCGACTTTGATATGTGACAACTTCTTTTTTATTTCGGGCACTGTGCAACTTTGTGAACTTGAGCTTTCGAGTTTCTCCGACACTCTGTCACTCAATCAACTTTCTTTTGTTGATTATACCACTGTTTAAACCAACAAATAGTACGTTTTTCCTTTGCCTCCACGTGGTATTCGCTGAAATTCTTATATTTTCCCCCGTGCTTTTCCCATTGTCTTTTCACAGAAGGCTATTTATATCGATTTGCATATTCAAAGGGGCATAATTCTGGGAGGAGTTGGGGCGGGACAGAAGGCGCGTGTACGTGCGTTACTTAATCGGGATTTACAGTGCATCCGAAAAGTATTCACAGTGCATCACTTTTTCCACATTTTGTTATGTTACAGCCTTATTCCAAAATGGATTAAATTCATTTTTTTTCCTCAGAATTCTACACACAACATCCCTTAATGACAATGTGAAAAAAGTCAGGACTATTGGACACTACATTAATCCAGCCCAGTATCAATTCAGAACCTAGCTCTTCCAGGGTTGAGGATGGCTTCACTATGGAAATCAGAATATGTTTCTTTCAAATAATAAAAAAAAAAACTTTCTTTCACCTAAACAAAGAAATTCTCACTGAGTACATGGCTGTCATTTCCAATTGTTAGTGAGATCAGCAAATGGAAAGGTTGAACGTATTTAATAATAAAAGCTTTCTGTAGACAAGCAGAAGAGGGATTGTCACAAAACCAGTCTCCCCAAAGTTGATGGGTTGAGGGAAGAGGTTACCCTGATAATCATTTATAGCACCTTAACCATGATCCTAGATTAGTTTACACAATCCATGCACACCATGTCATTCCAGTCTTTGGGGTCCTGTGGAGTCTACTGTTACAATAGTGTTTGGCTAATGACACTGGGCTTCCTTTTATTAGAATGTACCAGCGACATTACAACCTGAATGATTCCTGTATAGAAGTAAATGAAATAAATGAATAAAATCCATCAGATCTGATTAATGACAAAGAGTGAAAATTCCAATTCAATGAATCAGAATGCCACAAAAGAGAAATGCATTCAGACCAACAGCTTTCAATTTCTTTTCTCGTCCTAATTTTAAACAAAGTGTAATTTCTTCAGTAAATGCCTGCTTCCCTACATCAATTTACTTTTAGATTGTCTTAATGAGATAGATAAAATAAATAAAGTACTATTGCCATGCTTCCTAAATAAAATTGTTTTACACTTTAAATCATGTCTGATTACATTGTTAATCATTTATGATTTACAAAAAGCAAATTATAACAATGCAGATTATAAATAACTAGACATTAAGCCCGTTACAATAACGGGCGCTAGAACAGTAGTGCATAAAAATTAGTAGGAACAGTCTATATTAAATGGCAAGGGACTTTGACCTCATTCTTTTTGTTGGTCGTATTTTTCTTTCTTTCAGCCTTTCTTTTGTTGATGTTTACTTCCTGTATTCCGTGTATTGTGTGTCTAATTTTCTGTGACAGTAATACTGTCTTGTACGGTGCGCACAAAAAGGCGAGCTTCAAAAGGGCGACCTCAATTGAGCGCGGCGAATAAAGGCGTTCGTAGATAATTTAGTTCAAATGGCTCTGGAATATGTGAAGAGCAACAAAGGTGCAGATCTTTATTTACGCGCGCCTTTATTCGCTGCGCCCAATTGAGGTCGCCCTTTTGAGGCTCGCCTTTTTGTGCTCGCCCTTATTGAAGGATACCGTCTTGTACATCCGCTGGCTTGTACGTCCGTAACATACCTTTAATTTTCTCTGGCAGTAATACAGGCGTGCGCGTCAGTAATATGCCTTTAATCTCCTCTGACAGTAATACTGGCTTGTATGTGGCTGTAATATGCATCACTGTATTGTGTACCTTTAATTTCCTCTCGCAGTAATACTGGTTTGTATTTCCGTAAAATGCCTCTAACTTTCTCTGACAGTAATATTGCGCGTCGCACCGTGCCCCGCGCATGCACACTTCATCAGAAGACACCCACACACAGACACCTGGACGCACATAGGGATTTTATATATATAGATAATATATAAGTAAAACACCATCATTCTCAATGAAGCTTCAGTATGCAGAAGTTTAAAAGAAAACAAAGTTTAAAGGGGATGAAGGTGATTTGCATTCTAAACTGCATTCCCATGAAGAGCAATGTGTAATTTAAAATAAAGATTGACATATGTGCATCTGTTTTCTAATTATTGGCTGACAGTAAAAAATTGGGTGGGTTAACTGCCGTCATTGTAAGAATAATTGACAGCGACCTCGTCATCTTCTGAGACATCCTGCTTGCTTTTTTCATATTTTTGACTCTGGTGTAGGAGGGAGGACAGAGATTTTGGCGGTGGCTGGAGACAGGAAGGAAAACAGTGTTTTGTCAGAAGTTGGAGGAACAGACGATATGTTGAAGGAGGTATGAGAGAGAATGGAGCTTTGCATTGGGGAGCAGGGAGTCGAATGGAATTTTGCCAGTAAAAAGGTCTGGAGAGAATTTGGGGAGGGGGGTAATGTACTTATGACTAACATGAAAATAAATTTTAAGTTTACTTTAGGTCACCTGTTAATGGTATCCTTAAATCTGAATTACAACTGACAGCCATAGCAATAGAATGGTCATCTGTCTGCCAAGCTGATTCTAAACAGAAAGACCCACTGAGCTCAAAGTATGTGATTACTCAGAAATTCTTTAAACTGACAAAAACTCAAGGTGGGAATGGCTTCCAGCACAGTGGACATGACGGAATGAAACTTCACTAAGGTATTCTTGACCTTTTGGCCAGTTCTCTGAGAATTAACAACAGGTGCCCGATATAAATTTAAAAATACAAAAAACACAAAAATTCTACTGTGCAAATACGTAGTATCGGCCCTCTTAAATGGAAGCTAAAAATGGATCTGTGCATCATATTCATCACGTTTTTCATGTCAACGTACATTCTAATAATGACTCAGTGATATGAATTATTACATTTGTGAGTTGTTTAGCTGGTCTGACTGCATTTCCCTACTTGATCAAGGGTGTTGTCATTTCCCAGTTTCTCCAAAATGTAGTGAACACATGTGTCATAGTTGCCATAAATAAATGCGAGCTTTCACATCAAGTTTTCTTTTATAAATCCCAATGTTTGCGTGGAAAGGTTTGTACGCACATTTCGAGTCTCTTTTGGTGCATACTGTATGCAAGCTTTATAAATGAGGCCCCTGGTCGGTGAGCATTTCTCTATCATTAACTTTAAACAGAACACATGTCAGGTATGCCACAATTATTTCCAGGTTGATGAAGGCTCAACCTGATAAAGTAATCAATTCTATCATATAGTGTGTTTTCCCAGAAAATGTCTCTTTCAAATGACATTTGCATATGCCTAAGCAAGTGAAGTGACAAGCTCAGGGTCACACGTTGAGTTAAAGCATCAGTCTGAATAGCCAGCCCAAAAGCCACATATGCTGCTGATATTGCCTAAAATCACCCAAACCCCCTTGGCTAAGTGGTGGCCCATAGTGCCACTACATCCTTAACATTTCGGACTCATAAGGCCATAGGGACTCTGGCGTCATTTAAATGTTAAGAATACTAAAGCTAGTGTCCTGGCTTTCCCGTACCTCTGTCAGCCTGGTGAACTTAGTAAATTTCTTTCGTGATAAATACTGCTACTACCTGAGCATCCATCTCATTAGTGGTTACTGAATGGCTTCTTTTTTACCCAGTGTAGGATCCTTCTAACATACCACCATTGTTTTGGTTTGCACCTGACACTCAGTCTGGTTCTGCCAGCTCCTAACTAGGATGTGCCTGTCACACAACCTGCACCAGGGTCTCTAAACCTTAGTTAACTGCAAACCCCACAGGGTGACACCAGCTTTGATATCATTGTCTGATCGCTCTTATTGATTTTTGTGAAATCAAAGCACTCACTCTTCTATTTTTCCTAATATAATTATAATTGAAACACAAGTATGAAACAGCAGGCCATGCTTCTTCTGAAGTGGGTCACACCCCCCATTTCTGACATTTTGGATTAAAACTAATTAGCATCACCTTTTTCACTGTCTGTCTGGAGCCAGCAATCTTACATTTATTTTCAAATTGCAACACAAAAAAGATTTTTTTGGGGTATTGAAGGTGCGGTTTTCTTGCTATTGTGTTTAGCTGAAGGCACAAAAAGATCAATGCAATCAAAAAGATTTTGCTAAGCAGACTTTGTAGTGTTCCCAGAGAGCAGAGTATTTTATTGAATAACCAAATGTCTGCTTTCATTGACTGGCTCCCCACTGCTGGTTGATGGCTGCCACAGCCATTTGCTTAGCTGTTATGTTTTTGCAATTCTGCCCGGATTGGGATAATTAATGGGGCTGCCCATCCATCCATTTCCCAAACCCTCTTTATCCTAATCATGGACATGAGGAAGCTGGAGCCTAACTCAACAAGTACAGGGTGAAAAGCAGGACCAATCCCTGGACAGGTCACCAGACACCCACCCAGCACACACACTGACATTAGGGCCAATTAGTACCACCAATCCACTTAACCTGCATGTCTTTGGATTGTGCGAGGAAGCTGACATACACACATGTAGTCACAGTGACAACATGCAATCTCCATGCAGGGAGGACCCAAGACATGAACCCTTGTCTCCTTACTGCAAAGCAGCAGTACTACCACTGCATCGCCATGCTATCCCAGGGCTGTCCATACATTTTTAATCTTTTTATAGTAAATGTTTTACTCCTCTTCTTGTCAACATGTCAATTCCAATGTATTTTAAGAGTAGTCTTCCAACCATCCATCCATCCATCCATCCATCCATCCATCCATCCATCCATCCATCCATCCATCCATCCATCCATCCATCCATCCATCCATCCATCCACCTATTCATCTATTCAATTTCTTAAACTGCCTTTTTCATTTACAAGACCAAGTTCCATCACTCAGCTGAAAGTGAGTGGGCTACTTGAGAAGGTGAATGTTATGATTTACTTATAATTAACATTTCAATGGCACAGAGGGTCAAGCTGAAGACAGCATTCAAATCTGGATGGAAGGTCAGTCCACACACACACTTATGTGCACTTAAACACAATTGTTTTTACAGAGAGAAGGTACAAACTCATCATTGGTAGAGATCAGGCATTAAACTGAACTCAGTCCACTCAATCTATGGGACAGCAGTGTTAACCACTGCACCATTGTACATTTATTTGCTTATGAAATGCTTACAAAGAAGGTCAATTTAATCATAGTCTGGGGACTGTTTGGGAAACAAGTGTTACAGAACAAGGTTACAACAAAATACAAGGTAATTACGATTCCTAAATTATAAAACCTAACAGCTTATATAATTTACACAGAAATCTACCAAAGAAGAAACTTCTTAAACATGTTGAGGGAGATGGAATTTTGAAAGGAGGTGGGCAGTTCATTCTATCAGCTGGGAGCTACACATGAAGTCTTTGCTGAGATTTGATACCATGCAAAGGTGGCATCACCAAATTCCATTCAACAACAGACCTGAGTGGTCAAGCAGGACCACAGGACCTCAGAAGTGTTTCTATATATATAGGTGCTGACGCACTGACTATTTTGTAAGGGAGCATTAAGGATTTGAACTTAAAATGTGCCGCTACAGAAAGTCAATGTACTGGTTTAAAAAGAGGAGTGACGTGTGCTCACCTCGCCTGGTTGAATGCCAGATGTGTTGCTGCCTTTTGAATAATCTGTAGTGTCTTAGTGACACAACTCAGGACAGGAGGGAGTTGCAGAAGTCCAGACGTGACAAGACCAGAGTCTGGACCAGAAAACTGTGATGCATATTCTGTCAGGTACACTCTGATCCTGCAGATGTTGTACAAAGTAAATCTGCAACCTGAGAGTCTGTAGCAATGTGATCCCTGAAGGACAGCTGGTCATTAATCACCACCTGAAAGTTGCATATCGACTTGGCACATATTAACGATAGTGAGCCAAGTTGAATAGATGGATTAGCTGGCATAACAAGAGGGTGCGTCTTGGCTATGTTGACAATGGTTTTCCTTCATTCAGTTTGCAATGTCAATGAAACATGCAGAGATTCTAGTTGATAACATGTGGTCCTCTAGAGAGAACAACAGAAATAGCTGTGTATCATTAGCACAGCACTGATAGGAAAAGCCATGGGAATGTATGATAGGACCTAGTAAGGAAATGTATAAAGAGAGGAGGAGAGGGCTCAGCATCGATCCCTGGGGTACCCCAGTGCTTGCCAGGTGCACCCTTGCGTGATAAGCCGAGTCTTAATCTAAATAAGAAACTGAGATTTATATAATTATTTATGCTTATGACAAACATTGCAAATAGTTATAGAGGTGTTCCTAACTGTTGTTGTAGCACTCCAGTGATGGGACGAAATCGCACTGGCATCTGGTTTAGGAGCCGTTCAACAGTCATTAGGAAGCCTAGAAATGACTCAAGAACATTAGAACAATATGGATGAGAAACAGGCCATTCAGCCTAACAAAACTATGAATAAGCAGCATAAGGCTGCAACATAAAATAATGTGAAAAAAATGAAGGGGTTTGAGTATTTTCTGAAAGCACTGTATGTTATCAATTTATTACCTCTGTATGTTTCAACATAGTTATAAACTTCCTGTGCGCTCCTTGTGTTTCTAATAGCTTTATGTTATTTTTGCAGTGGCTTTATTAGATATAAACAGAATTAAATCATAATTGTTTATATTAACTAGCCTGAATTGTATTGTTCTTAGAAAGACTCCAACTTTTCTCAGTATTTACCATATATACTCACGTATAAGTCGGGTCTTGAAACCCGAAAGATCAATTATAAAATCAGACCCCGACTTATGCCTCCTCTAATCTCACTTCAGTTTCTCAGTTGCATCGAATTTTGTTGCAGCAGCGCAGTGACCAATTTCTTTTGCTACTTCAATGAAGTTTAATTTAAAACTAGCTTCATATTTTCTTCTGATTGAACACTGCATCGTAGATAAGGGATACTCTTACGATAAAGGTGCACAAGAGAGTGAGATACAAAAAACACAAATCAGTGCAAACGTTGCTTCAGAATAGTTTGGGTATTACTGTGTGGTCACGTAGGCACAATGGAGAGTGATAGAGGTTAGGAGCAGGTACTGATACAGCACATCGCTGCACCCACATAGAAAAAAAAGGCAGTGTACTCCGTGGTTACTCTCTTAGGTGGGTGTTAGCATATCATAATCCCTTGTAAAAATAGCGTGAGTTTTCCGCATTCAACTTATACAACCAACATTATAAATTATCAGAAATTATACGGTAAAATCAAGTCCCGACTTAACTGCCGGAGAAGTTATCCGTGAGTATATACAGTACATGTTAAAAAGTAGATGTCATGTCACTAACATAAAGGTGATAAATGATTGATGTTATTGTTAAAAGTAACCACTTTACAATGCTGTCAAACCTAGTGGCCTGAAAATGAGCAATTGGCAAGCCTGACTACTCATTCCAGATGCCAAAACTGTTAAGTGTTTCCCAAGTCAACCCCTTCATTGGTGCAATGGAAAAAAGACTCATCCATCCAGAAGAAACCTGAGGAATAATCAGTTCAGCTCTTAATTTGGGTGGTAGAGTATTGATTTTTGAGGGGCCAAGTAAACCTGTCTTACCACTTAATCATCTTAATCATCTTGTAAATCACTTTGAGCTACATCATTTGTATGAAAACGTTCTATATACTGTAAATAAACATTACTGTTGTTAAGAGTTTCCTGCCATGCTCAGTGCATGCCGTTTTGGATGTGTGGTGTGCATTTTCAGTTTTAAATTTGGCGTGATATTAACCAGAAAGAAAACTGGAAAACAGAGTCAGTATTCAAAGATTGTAGTAATAAGCAATTAAAGACAGCAATCAATTTTATTAGCCGTAGACAACAGCATTGATGGGGTGGAGTGTTAAAGACAACGAAATGTGACTTATGTACTGGTGCTCTCTGAAACTTGCCATTGTGCTCAGTGCTTGCGCTCCATCTTACCCACCATGGAAAAAGAAAGACTGAGCTGAGCCACTCTTGCACTCATTCACTATATGTATCTTTTTATGCATAGACCTTTCTGTGATGTTTGAGAAACAGAGCTCTCTTTACAAACTTTGGCTGTATTAGAACTATAAAAGGTGCCAAGTGTGCCCCAAATGCACCATCCTGCATGGAGCTTAAGTTACCCACAAAATAACATTATGGCACACGGGCATGTTTTATTTGAAGTCATTATAGATTTGTAATAGAAGCTATTGATGTATGTTCACATTGCATATATTGAGTGCAGGCAAAACCAGTCAGTCAGTCAGTCAGTCAGTCAGTCATCGTCCAACCCGCTATATCCTAACACAGGGTCACGGGGGTCTGCTGGAGCCAATCCCAGCACAAGGCGCAAGGCAGAAACAAATCCTGGGCAGGGTACCAGCCCACCGCAGGCAGGCAAAACCAAACTTGATATATTTTAGATGCAATGTAAGACATTGTCCAGTGACATTTCACTGTATGTGACACCTTATTTAAGATGAGAGTCTATACTATAGCTGTGGGATGAACTTAAGCTTATGCTTTGCTTTTTGTTGCATTTTACAGTATGATCACCCTTTACGTGTATTTTGGACTTTTTTGCGTGTTTGTCTTTTTGGATTTCGTCATCATGTCTTTCTGCCTGCGTTGTGACCTTCTGTGTGCTTTTTGATCTCCCTATTGGGTTATGGACTTGTTAATTACATGAAGTAAATTTTGCCACCTTGTTTGCCAGGTTTGTTTCGATTTTGGTCCTTCCTCTGATGCACTGCAACCTACCAGCTGCTTTTTGCAGGGTGATGCAGCACTGTGACTCAGTTTTTCTTATAGAGATCTCTGCATGAATTCCTGCTCAAGAAAGCATGTCTCATTGACAAGTAGGCTATCCGATAACTGACATCAGGTGATATCCAAAGAAGAGGCTAGCTGGTTCCTGAAAATATCATGATCATTAGCGTCTCCTCTGGCTTTCTCTCTCCCATTCATTAAGTCAATTTCTCTTCAAGTTCTCCTGCTTAGGTTTGCATGACTTCCGTTTCCACCAGTCAATAAAGTGGAGCTCTTCACCTCCTGCTTGATGTTTTGCAAATCATCATATTTACAAAATAATATGTCAGATGAGCTGGATGAAAAGTCAGCTAATGAAAAGTGAAAAATAACATAACACATAAGTACTTTCAAGTGTTGGCAGATTTTTCTTCACATCAGCATGCTACCTAATTTTTGATTCCATTTTTTAACACAGATTTCTTTAATCACAGGATTGTGAGTTGGAAGAGATCTTTCTTACTTTTTACCCAAAGTTGGGTACAGGGAGCGAAAGTGAGATAGGAATGCTGCTGCTTTGGCATCATCATTGATTCGATGTCATAGTTGGTTTGTCCTTTGTACCAAACGCTGCCATGTCAGGCTCCAGCTATCACAATACTAAAGATGGTTTAAACAGGTTCAGTACATGAACAAAGGATGGCACTTAATAAGAAAATTATTACACCTCAACAAAACAGTCATTCACCCATCCATTTCCTTAACCTGCATAGTCCAACTTTAGAGTTGTCCAGAATGTTAACTTACACCAGCTACACCAGTCGCAAGGCAGAAACAAACTTAGATAGGAAATCAAAGAGCAACTCATCAACACTTCCATGCTCAACTTCATCTATTTGTCTTTGTGATGTGGAAAGAAGCCAGAGTATCCAGAGAAAGTCACAAACACAGGGAGAACATGCTAGCTCCACATAGACAGTGAAAGTGTCAGTAACTGAACCGTGTCCCTGCAAGACTGCAGTGTAAAATAATTACTGTATATTAAAATTTTCTGATAAAGAGGTCAGTATATCATTGAATCAATGTACTAATTAAAGATATTTAGTCATGACCCACCTTGGACAATACATTTTAAATAAATACTAATATAACCTTATTTCACTTCTTATATTAACTGTTTTGTAACCCTCAAGCAATCTAACATACTTGTACTCTCATCAGCCCAAATTACCAGGAAAGCAAGAAAACATGTAGTGAAAAATTGTGCAGTAGACTGGGCCACCAAAGTACATAATCACAGAGAAACGGCCACAGCCGTGATTGTCCCTATCACAGAGGCAGTTCAGCTTGTTTAGAGACAATCACTCTCATTTCCACTTTATCAAAGAAGCCAACAATTTTCTTTGAAAAACATCAATACAAAATTGCATTGTGAAGCATGGAGATGTTGATAACACTCTTTCTTAGCATTTCTGAAGAGATTGTTTTTATCTGGACAAACCACCGGTTTATGTGTGACTTGGGATCAAACAGATGTCTCCAGTGTCACACTTCCTGCATTTCATACCCCTCTTCAAGTTATTGTTGTTTTTGACATTTAGAATAATTAACAGTGCTAAACTGGGCATTTATGAATGAATGTGCCTTGTAATGGACAGGTGCTCTGTCCAGAATTGGTTCCTTCTATGTGTTTGATACTGCTGGGATACGTTCCAACTCCCCATGGACCTGAACTGGATTCAGTGGCCTTGAAACTAGATAAATGGATGCTGTAAATCTGGGCTATTCCTGTTTGTTTGTTTGGTGACCTTTGTTCTACCACAGGATGGAAGATGGGCAGACATTAAGCAATGGATAGGACCAGGAAAGGAATCTTTACCAAATCAAATAACAGGTTCAAAATTAGGAAGTCTACACAGACACTAGAAGTCTTTGAGAAACTGCCTGCAATCTGCAATCTGTTTGTGTGCTAATTGTGATGCTGACTTTAATTTCATCACACCATGACATGTGAATTCCAAGGTCACCTCCCTTAGTGATGGTTCACCACATCATAGCATTCACTATGCAAAGTAGTGGCAGTGTCTAAAAAAAAAGATAGTGTCATGGGGAAGGAGGAGGAGCTGCGTAAACTCCACATTTCAGTGGCGGCACTCTCTGATGTGCGCAGACCAGGGACTGGCCAGATCTCTGTAGGTGGATACACCTATTATTGGTCTGGTCGGTCTGATGGCTGTCATACTCGGGGAGTAGCTGTTGCTGTAATGGATTGGCTTCTTCCTATGGTGTCCGATGTCACTCCTTTCAACGAGCGTATTATGAGACTCAGATTACAGCACTCTCTGAGTGCCTTGTCTGTTGTCTCAGTGTATGTTCCGACCGCGGTGAGTGATGTTTTGGTGAAGGAGATATTTTATTCACAGCTTCGCTCGGTGGTTGATGGGTGCCCACGAGGTGACACTCCTCTGGTCATGGATGACTTCAATGAAGCCACTGGCACTGACAGGGCTGGCTATGAGGATTGTTTCAGTCCCCATGGGTCTGGTGACCATGGTGAAAGTGGCTCCATGTTCCTTGACTTTGGAAAAGGTCAGGGGCTGTGAATCGCTGGATCCTTGTTCCAGCACCCTGAACCGCATCATTGGATTTGGTACTCCAATACTGGTGGTGCGGTGAAGGAGATCGATCACATCCTCGTGGACAGATGCTGGAGGCTCTTGCAAAACTGCAGGGTCTACAGAAGAGCCCAGTTTGTGAATTCTGACCACAGACTTCTTGTTGCTACTCTCAGGATCCAGCTTAGGTCCAGTAGGTTACCGCCTACTAGGAAAATGAGCCTGGACTTGTACAGACTCAAAGACCAGACTGTTTCTAATGAGTTTGTATGCAGTTTGTGTGAGGAACTTTCACATTTGGGTACGACTGCCAATCCTAATGTGATGTGGGAGACCTTCTGTGACAAGACCCTGAAGGTTGCTGAGGGTTGTGTTGGTGTTCCCGGTGTTCCCAGAAGCAGGTGTTTCATTTCGCAGGGCACCCTGGATATCATCGAGAGGAGTCGCAGTGCACGGCTCAATGGCAACTCTGGTCTGTACTGGGAATTGAGAAGGACGGCTGCGAGGGCTTTGTGGGCAGATAAAGAGGCGTTTGTTAGAGGAATCTGTGAGAAAGTGACACACCATCTGTGGTCTAGCGACCCACGTCCTGCTTACAGAGGAATTGAAGCATTACGCACATCTGAATCTGTTCCTCAGAGATTCATAGTCAGGGCACCTGATGGAACGGTCCTTACGGATGACACTGCATTTGTGACCTGCTGGGCTGGCTACTTTGAGCAGTAGTTCAAAGCTGATCCTCCGGCTAGGACATTGGATATCTCTGGGTCCACGGTCCTTGAGGCTGATCCTCCAATTAGCTGTGAACCACCCAATCTCATTGAGATTGCACAGGTCATGAACCAGCTGAGGTGGGGAAAGGCTGCAGAGATCTGTGGTATCCAGGGTGAACTTCTCCAGGCTGGTGGTAAGGCTGTCCTCCTGGCATTGCAAGCAATCTTTGCTTCCATTTGGGAAACTGGCATCATCCCAACTGACTGGAAAATGGGACTTGTCATCCCTATCTGGAAAGGGAAGGGTGATCGCCTCTATTGCAGCAACTACGGGGGATAACACTGCTCTCGGTGCCGGGTAGGGTCCTTGCTAGGGTTGTCCTCAATAGGATCCGTGATCACTTGCTCACCTACCAGCTCACCTACCAGCGACCGGAACAGTCTGGTTTTATGCCTAAGAAGTCTGCTATCGACCGCATCCTGGCACTGAGGGTTCTCATGGAGCACAAACGCGAATATCGGCAGAGTTTCTTTGCAGCCTTTGTCAGCTTTCGCAAAGTGTTTGACTCAGTTGATCGAGCTGCCCCGTGGGGCATCCTGAGGATTCGCGGGATCCCCTCGAGGTTGCTGGATATCATAGCCGGCCTGTACACTGGTACTGTGAGTGCTGTGCTGAATGGAGGCAGGACCTCTGCGTTTTTCTCAGTTGATTCTGGGGTTCATCAGGGGTGTGTTCTTGCTCCTACTCTGTTCAATGCTTGTATGGACTGGGTGTTGGGCAAGGTCGTGGGGTCCAGCAGCTGTGGGGCATCTGTTGGTGAAGAAAGGTTCATGGATCTTGACTTTGCTGACGATGCTGTGATCTTCGCGGAATCAATGGAGGCTCTGATTGGGGCACTCAAGAAACTGAGTGAGGAGTCTGAGTGCCTGGGCTTGCGAGTGTCCTGGATAAAAACCAAGATCCAGGCCTTTAATGACCTCTTGGGCACAGCCATCAGCAGTGTGTCTGTTTGCGGAAAGAGTGTTGACCTTGTTGAGAGGTTTACTTACCTTGGCAGTGACATTCATGTCTCTGGTGACTCTTCCTATGAAGTCAGTAGATGGACTGGGAGAGCATGGGGGGGGGTCATGAGGTCACTGGAAAGGGGGTGTGTGGCACTCACGATATCTATGCAAAAGGACGAAGGTCCAGGTCTTTAGAGTTCTGGTGCTTCCTGTCTTACTATATGGTTGCGAGACATGGACGCTATCCAGTGACCTGAGACGAAGACTGGATTCCTTTGGTACTGTGTCTCTCCGGAAAATCCTTGGGTACCGTTGGTTTGACTTTGAGTCGAATGAGCGGTTGCTCATGGAGTCCCGAATGAGACACCTGCATTGTGGGGGAGCATCAGTTATGGCACAATGGCCATGTAGTGCGTTTCCTCGAGGGTGATCCAGCTCGTAAGATCCTCATTGTTGGGGACCGGAGTGGCTGGACCAGGCCAAGGGGTCGCCCACGTAAAACCTGGCTGCGGCAGATAGAGGGTCATTTCCAGAGGGTGGGACTGGACCGTGTGTCTGCCTGGGGGGTTGCAAACCGTTATCCCGAGTTGTTTCGTTGTGTAGTGGGTGCGGCAACCAGTGCATGCTCCCCAAATTCAAAACAAATCAGAAGCCCAATTAATACCTCTTAACAGAAATATTACTGTACTGCCAGTGCAAGACCTGAACAGCTAGAAATGAGGAAGGATCAGGAGATGAAATGATAGTTGAAAATCAAAGCAAAGTCAGTAACCAGGAATTCAAAATGAGCTGTTTACAAAACCAGAACGCTAACTAAACTGGTAGTTATAATGGGAATTGTTAATTCTTTGAGGCAGTAAACACAGTAAATCATTCACAAACATTCTTTTTAATTATCCACAATCTACAGTTACGGTCACTGTTCCAGTTTATAAAGTATCACATCAGTGACGTCACATGCCCTAACAACAGGGAGTTGCATCCTGACAACCAAACATCCAAAATGGTGGGACCAATAGACAAATTCAAAATATTTAAAATACACCTAATCCTAGATAGTAAAAAGTATAATTCTCCGCTGATCCAGGGGACAGCGCTGTAGGATAACAGTCTCTCATTTCCTCCTTTTGCAGACAGGAAGATTGACAGCTCTTCTTCTATGATGTCATTTCCAGGTTCTGCCCACCTGGGTCCACTTCTTCTTGCCCGATTACATCATAACTGGAAGGACCACCTTTTTTGCTGGTCGTCGAAAGACACTTCATCTGAAAAGACTGATCGTTCAATTATATGTTTTACCAAAAGGTGCCCCAATACTCTGACTTTGTTTGTCTTATACTTACACTCTGTATATAATGTAAATATACATGTAACTAACCGTAACCCTAACTCTAAGTTAGTAAGTTAGTTTGAATTGATTTTAATTGACATTTGCATCTACAGGCTTTGAAAGGGAACTCCCTGATGACCTTACATCTGCGGACTTTAAAGGAGGACCACATACAACTGACAAGACATATGAAAGGAAATATTTGGAAACAAAAAAATGTAAACATCTAATAATTCCATCCATTATCCAACCCGCTATATCCTAACTACAGGGTCACGGGACATCTAATAATTCTAATATTTATTCAAATTTCACATCGTTCATACAGATTACCCATTTCAATTCAAAAGAATGCATTTTCCTGTAAAATTCTGTTTTGCAATGACCATTAACAAAAGCCAAGTCAATAGAAAAAGCAGGAATTGATCAAATGCATTTTTACTCATATGCAGCTGTGTATAGCATTTTTAGAGTAAGCAGCTCCAGTAACCTAATAATGCTATTATTATTACTCATTATTTGACTGATGTCTTTATCCAAGGGAACTTACAATGTCTGAGACACAATTTGTTACATTTCATTTGTTTTTTCGAGTTGGGGTAGAGGCAGGTGAATCTGCAACTTTAAGGTTTAAAGTCTTAGGTCCAAAGCCTTAATAACTATACCACACTGATGGTCAATAATATTAGCACTTGGTTAAAAAAATACAAATATTGTATAAAGAAGAATAGACAGTTAATTATATGGTTCTTCTGATGTATCTGATAAACTGACATGACTATAACTGAGGCTCGTTGACTTAGGAAATATTCTAAATGAAGCCAGTTAATGCATCCAATATTAAATATGAATACTTTATACTTCAAAACGTTTGCAAAAAAAAAATCTCTAAGAATTTTTTTAAAGCTCCAAATATATTTAAATAGCAAACATACTCAGTGTGAAGTCATAACAACCATTCCTGCTGACTGCTTAATTGCAAAGCCTAAATCAGACACCTTAGCTGCTTCAAATAGTTCAATTAAGTAGACATAAATTCAAAGTAGACTAAAGCACGTAAGAATAAAGTGACTAATCTTTGTTAAACAAATTTATAAATTAAGGAGAAGGAAAACAAGGAATACAGAGAATTATATAAAATAAACAACACTCAATACAAAGAGGCAGTTACCAGATGAACTGAATAAAGAACACAGCTGAAAAACCTCAATATCTGAAACAATAACACTTAAAAGTCTCTAAACGGGGTGTCAAGTGTAGATCTTGGAGGGCTGCAGTGGCTACAGGTTTTTGTTCTAGCTACTCTCTGGATTTAGTGAAGAGTTAATTGTGATATGCATGTAATTCTATGTGTGTATTTTGAATTTTGTATTTTTTTTTTTTTTTTGCAAATGCAGAAATTAATTCTTACATTTGTTTTCTGTTTTAATTTGAAATTAATAGTTATCATCCCCGTGACCCTGTGTTCGGATTCAGTGGGTTGGAAAATGGATGGATGGATAGTTATCATTGATATCAAGAGTGGTGTTTAGGGTTGGCAAGCGGGGCAACCACCTCAGGCCCTGTGCCTAAGGAGGCCTCGCTTTTGAGGTCCACATGTCCCGTTCGAGTGAATTTGTTATATTTTAATAAAGCTTGCGTGTTATCTTGCAAAAATTTAGCCGTATGCTGTAATGAGAAAATCTGGTGTATGTTAACACTATTTTTAATAAATTCGCACGCATGTTTGTACAGTCCACACATACCGGCAACCCAAGTGGGGTTGGTCAGCCCTAAGTCCCACACCGCTAAGGCCACCTCTGATTGATAGCGTCTTGATTGTCATTATTTACATGATGCCTTGGTACTGGTCATCACTGGATCACATTGTGGCACTTGTGACTTCACACAAAGCTACACATAAATATGGCTACAATCACACATTCAGGTTTCCATTTGCTACTTTATTTTTACTTACTTAGCTTCAAACAAGTAGACCTTAGTGTCAGGTTTTTGATCTTCTGACTTTGTAGTCTTTGCTCTTCAATTCTTGATCTTGTCTTGCCTTTTTGGTTTTAGTTGCTTGGTTTTGCTTTGCGTCACAGTATTTTTGATCCTTTTGAGTTTCTTATATCTAATGCCATCTCACAGTCCTTTTGCTCACGATAACCTATGACACTTTGCTTGTCATAGAATTATTATTGTAAATATTGTGAATTCAAAGTTAGTTTAAATTGATTTTAATTTACTTTTGTTGTGTGTGTTTTTTAGTTGACTTTTGTTTTGTGTGTTGCAAAAAAAATCAGAACACTTCAGTGTATCTTTTTCTTTAACTAGTAGCTAAAATATAGTTAGAAGTAAACCAACAGTAACCAACAGATAACCATCTAATTCAAGGCTCTGAAGCTCAGTTTCTGGTGGGCCACCAAAAGGTTTCACTGAAAATTGATGTGGTCCTGGCGACGAGAACAAAACATAGCAGCAATAATATGAAATACAAAATGGTGAATGAAATGATCCAAAAAGATTAGATAACCTTCTATATGTGGTTAGAATTTCCAAAAATAAACATTGTACACAGGATCCTGAAAAACTACTGGTTTCGGAAACAAGTCCGAACAAACATTTAAAAAATAAAAGCAAACCAAAACTCTAATACATAGCATGACTGGCAAGATGGTTCTCCCCATATATGAAGCCTTAAAGAAAGGCTGTCAATAAACCCCAGAAACTCAGAAGCCATTTAGACAGCCAAACTGACAACAACATATCTAAAGTACACCTGTCTTTAAATCAACTTAACATGAGCAATTTATACCATCACTTAGCATGAACCACAGAATAGAGACCTCTGCTCAGACTACAACAGGTGCTGGTTTGAAGGCCTCAGGCTCAGTCCAGAGGCTGTGACCAGAAGAGCTGAGTAATAGCAATGGGCGACTTGATAAAAATTTATTTTTATTGAGTGTTTTGCTTAACTCTCTGTGTTCTACTTTAATCTCCTAAATATGGGCACCACTGTTCTTTTGTTACTTGTGAACGGAGTAATAAATTTAGTAGATATTACATGGTTAGAATAAGACCTGCAAATCCTTCATATTAACAAAGAATTTTACCAACATGTCAATATGCCACACTACACAGAGATGAATAACTGATCTACTGATATTTTACAAGTGTTATAAAGACCAAAAGAAGCTTTTGTTAAAGTCTTGTTACATAAGAGCAAATGAGTAATAGATGCATTTTTGCTGTACCCAAACTAAAGTGTTACCATTATTATTATTACTAACTAGGGTGCTTTGCCCCCTGCTCGCTTCATTCGCCAACACCCGGGCCAGCACTATGCGCTAGCCTATTTGCGGTTCTGACGCTCACCTCTGGGGATGCGGATGTACAATTTAAACAGTTCATTTGAAGTGTTACATTTGCATCAATGCGACGTATAACTGCACATGATTGAATTTCGTTTCTTTCCCACTATTAAATAAAACAACTTTTTCGAATGTTTGGCTCTGAGATTTGTTAATTGTCTTTGCAAAAACGATTCTAACAGATAACTGTTAATGTTGGCATATCAATATCTCCTTTGTTGACTAATGTTATCTGCGGAAGATATACTACATTACCTTTCTTGGATACATCCTTCTTTCTACAGTAATTTGTGCGGTGGAAGACCAGACGGTGTTAACAGTTGTAGATATCTTTGTGATATTGTAAGTTGTTGTTTTCATCTTCCACATGATCACCACCAACTGTTTCAGCAGTTTATTGATAAGCATTTAACGATTTTGCTGTGTTACTGATTGACTTTGGCATAAATTAGTTTGACTTTCTCGTTTCTAGATGCTAGGATTGCCCATGTACTCATTTTTTCTGTTGATAACCCTTCGTGATGAAATTCTTCAATAAGATTTGGACATAATACGTCTTCTTTAATTGAATTCACTTCTTTAAAGTGAAGAAATGTTAAAATTTATAAGAGCTGAGAGCACAGGAAATGTGTCTGACAAAAGCATTCACAAGACTGAGAGGGGATAGTACCGTGGTCTTGTTTGAAAATGGTTGAGCGGAGGGCGTGACTTGGAAGAATCTCATGGCAATATTCTCGTCTCGCGGGACTTGAAAAAATCTTTTTCAAAAAGTCTTGTCTCGTCTCCTAAAAAAGTCTTGTCATGTTAAAACATTTTTTTATATAATAGAGAGATTAGGCCTTCATTTATAAACAAACTTGTATATCATTGCCGTTAAATACCAGTTGCCCTCCATATTTCAGCAATCCTCCCAGTTACCAGTTTTTTAAAACTTTAACTCATTACAACACACTTGAGGTCATCCATGGCACAACAGCATATCAGTAGCTCAGCTATCATCAGCATCAGCTCAAACGCTGCACAGAAGTTCTTGTGTGATGACCTCTTAGATGACTTTGCCTTCAGAAAATTTAGACGTGTGCTATTGTGATATACAACAATCAGACTGAAGAAACCCCTAAATATTGACTTTGAAGTTTATATTATTTTAAAGAAAGTGTCTGCATGTGACATTAAAAGTTATAGTTAAGTTTGTGATGATCTTTGTTCATTTATTATTTATTTACAGAATATATTTATTGTTCAAATTAAAGCTGTAATAAGAAATGCTAATGTAGGGGATTCAGGGAGGGGCAGGGTGGGGGTTCCAATTTTGGCACTGGTAGTAGAAGTGTAGTTAAATCCAAGCAAACAATTTTAGGCCTGTCTGACTGTTTGCTTTTTAATTCAGTATGTAACATTTGTAAAATGAGTACATTTTATACTGCTATGAAATACTGTTCATTTTGAAAAAAAATGATCTTTCAAACTGGGGTGTTGGCATTATTTATAAAACATTGGGACCTGATTGCACTAATAAATGTCATTGCAGGGAAAGGCCATATCCAGTAAAATGCAGTAAGCTAGAGAAGCGACACAACTGCAGCTTCATTTCAGAATGGTGTCATTTGTTATTTTATGTGCATTGGACCGAGTCTCGGTTTCAGCAATGAGAAACATGTCATTACAACTGCAAAAATCATCTCAGCACTCTTCTGGTCATTCGCATTCCTGTAATGATCAAAACAAAAAAATTATCAAGTCGATGACAAATATCTATCAGAAACCAAAAAAGAACAAACCAGAAAACAAATAAAAAAAAACTGAAAATCTTCCAGGCTTTTAACATTAATCCAGTAACTGAATTATTTACACTTTTATAACAAATCTGAATTTTCATTTAATCAATCAATTTAAATACTAAATGCAGTAGCCACAAAGGTGGATTACTAATTGGAAGTCACATGATTGGTGTACCAAGTATTACATGTAATGTAGCATCCAGGGATTGAAAAAAAACATTTTATCCGTTTGACAGTAAATCCACTTGCGCCATCTTAAAAAGTCATTTCTTCAGTGTTCCAGGGTCATGAATGTGTGACTGTGTTCAGATATGCTGGCTGACAAGGTCATAGTGTATGGGCGGCTTCACTGCTCTGATCAAACATCTTTGTGACACCCTATGTGTTATCAGTGCCAGAGGATGGACCAAATTATAAATTAAATGGCTGACATTTTTAGAAATGTTACAGAAAGAAAGTTAAATGTTGTCAAAGGGGTCGTCAGGTTTGAAAGATTGATGAATTCAATGTTGCAAACAAAATCAGAGTCATAACCAAAATATTCTAATCAGAAGAGAACATAAACTTTACTTGCCAAGAGATGCTGTTTAATGTTCATGATCAACTTTTATAACATGTCTACCATGAGGTTATTGTTGCAACACAAATGTAGAAAGTTGCGTGCAAAATAGGCTAAAGAATAAAATACAGGACCAGGAGAAGAAGAACATAGTCAAAAATGTATAATTAGTGGTCAAAAACCAGGAAGACAAGAGAACTGGCAACCAAACAAAACCACAAGACAAAAATCTGTTATATTACAGCCCAAATTTAGGTATATTTTATATGCTATTTTTTGTTTTTATTATTATTGAATTATTTTTCATGTATTTATATAATTTTCCTGACATCACTGCTGATGGGTCCACCATCTGGCATTATTTTCAGTCAGGAAAGAGAAATTCAGAAGCACAATATTTTGATGTTACTGTCATTATCTATCTATCTATCTATCTATCTATCTATCTATCTATCTATCTATCTATCTATCTATCTATTATTACATTTTTTTGTTATTTTCCCTTTATTTTAAGTGTTTTGCTCCAATTTTGGGTTTATTGTTACTGGATCACATATAAAGATTTTTTGTTGTGTAACTGTCTTTTCAGGAAACTCCTTTTTGCTCTTTAGAGCATTTTTGTAAACTTTCTTTGTAAAATAAATATTTTGGATTTATAAAGATTATTTGATGAAATTGTCTCTTCAGCCAAATTTTGTGTTGGCTTACTTTCTTTGTTAGGCACTTTTGATATTTTTGGATATTTAAGTTTATTTCTGAGAGTTAATTCTGATTTTAGCTCGCAAAATTTGAGGCAGAACAGCAGAGTGGGAATTAAGCTGTTAGGACTGTGGCCTGTTTTCGGCCAGCAAAGGAGGCCTGGCCTGGCTCGTGAGCTTTTAGAAGGCCTCATACCTTTTTGCTATGGCCCTGACCCCTGAAGTAAAAGATCAAAAACCTAGAGTTCTTTTAGTAAGAAAAAATGTTTTATCTAATATCTAAGATGGTGCAAATAATTAAATGATGGGTAATTACTATTCTGGTTAAAAGATGATAAAAAAAGATCTTAAGAAACCTCAGTGATGCAGAAGAAGAAATCATTGAGCATGTGAAGGAAATAAGAAATCAACTGAACAAATATTTCATTTCAAGTATTTGTAAAGGAAAAAACAAACAAAATGCACCATAGATAGATAGATAGATAGATAGATAGATAGATAGATAGATAGATAGATAGATAGATAGATAGATAGATAGATAGATAGATAGATAGATAGATAGATAGATAGATAGATAGATAGATAGATAGATAGATAGATAGATAGATGGTGGGTCAAATTTGACCAGAAGGGCATAGCAGTGTTCAAAATGTGCAGCAGTTGTTGAAAAATGTGATTTTTGTCAAGTCAGGATGCCGTCCTGAAATACTTCACAATTCTGAAGTGAAAATGTTGCATTTAAGGTGTTTTAATGCATTGTGAACAAACAAACTACTCTAAATGCAGTGGACAATCTTTTAATGTCAAAGGTGAATCAAAATTGACCCGAAAGTCAGGGCAAGGTAAATATTTAATACAAGTCTTAAAAAATGGGATGTTTAACTTATTTTTACTGGTCATTAATGAAGAGGAAGAATTTCTGGATTCAGAAAAAGTCCCAAACTTTCATCCTGAAAAGATTAAATGTAGTGTGTTTTTACTGAATTTAAACACAAATTTAAATCAAATGTGTTGTAGAATTTAGAAAGCTCCTACCCAACATGTGACAGAATTTATCCATCCATCAATTTTCCAACCCGCTGAATCCGAACACAGGGTCACGGGGGTCTGCTGGATCCAATCCCAGCCAACACAGGGCACAAGGCAGGAACCAATCCCAGGCAGGGTGCCAACTCACCGCAGGACAGAATTTATCCCATTTTGAAAATTATTGAGATATCATCTACTAGCCATAAAGGCTAGCCCAGAAATTGCATACATGACATTGTGCATGGCTTCAAGTTAGGTGTTTTTTTTTAAATGGAAGTACATGATTTCAGAGTAAGTTGTTCCATTTCTTGGTTTACTACCTGTGTTTTCTAGTATTATATGCTTAGCATAGTCTGTTCTTAAATACGGGCTAATTTTTCCATTGTCAAGTACAGCCAAGTGCAGTGGAGTCTAGCATAGTCAATACTGGTCATACACTGTCTATTGCACAACTGAGCATGGGAAATGTGCGGTAAAGTTTAAACACATTATTATTATTTTAATAATTAGTGTACTCCAATAAACTCTAATAAACACATCAATATGGCATGGTCAGGTATTTTCATTTAAAGTTTAACCCAGTCGTTTATGCTGTGATTAGTGCTTAGTACTGCTGTCTCATAGCTTCAGGGTCTTGCTTCAAAACCTTAGGCTACTCTCTGTCTCTGAGAAACTGACACATTTTCCCATATCTGCGTTTTTCTTTGAAAAATGTTGGTTTTCCTCTGACATCCCAAATAGTGCAATTTAGTTTGGCTGGTAACTACAAATTCTCCAGGAATGGGTGAGCTTGGATGCATGTAAGTCTGAAATGCGATGGACTGATTGGTGCTCACTCCCCTTGAATTTGATATATGAGCTTGGAAAATGGGCAATCCTGCTTAGTTTAGTGTAGTCTTTGATAACAGTGCACTATAATCTTATTAAACCTAGTGTGTTTTAGCCATGTACTTTGCAATCGATGAACCCCAGCTCAAACATGAAAAAGTTTTAGATTAGGGTTACAACCTTTCAGTGTATGCAATAATTTAATATCTAGATATTTAATGGCTGAGGATATAAAAGTATTGTGATTAGGACTCTTAAATACTCACATCCTCTACCAGTGTAATGAGACCTTACACTTAGGTAAGGTGGAATCTTGAAGTGCAATGCATAACTTGTTAGTAATGAAATTTCTTCAATGAAAATTGCTGTGATTTTATGCTAATATTATTTTAATAAATGATGAATGTGTAACTTCATGAAAGTGGCAATGTAACTTGAACATTTTTTATCATAAACTAGTACTTTTTGGATTAAAAATCCACCCACTAGACAGGCTATATATTCTGTACACCACATCAGGCGATAGGATTAGAGGCTAATAGATTGGCACTTTTTATCTCCTCACTGCTGCCATTAGGAAGTTGGGGGATTGGAGGGTTTACTGATAAGGTGAACTTCAGGAGTAGATTAGTGGCTATCTGTTAATCAGCTTAGAACATTTACTGATTTTCAGCACTCCAATAATGCCCCCATTCTACACATATTAGTTTGAACCTGTAAACCACCTTATCTCTAAGTATGCTGCTGACATATTGCTATTTATCTCTTGTACATATCATTTTATGGCTCTCAGGGACCTTTGCGATAAGTTAATAACTGAAATAATATGTCAAAATAAAGTTTTTTTTTTAAATTTACCCTAAAGAGAAATTCAGTGTAGTTAGAGCAGCTTTGTGCTGGAAACAAATGTTTTGCACAAGCAAACATTTAATTTATCTTACTTTAAACAGAGATCATAAAAAAAAAACTTCTTGTCAACAAAATTGCCTGAAAGGGGAAGATATCATAAAAAAATGAAGCATGATGTAGACATTTGGCTCTTTTTAAGTCTTAACATCAGAGGACTACTTGAAATCGAGTCCTAATGAGTTTCATGTTGCATTCATATTGAAAGATAGAAATCATTCCAGTTCTTTCTCCAGCCTTTGAAGGCTAACTGAACTGGCCCAAAATACTCTTTGGTTCTAATTTGGGCTCTGGTGATGCCAGCCGCCTGACAAAATGTGGACTATCTGCTGAATAAACAAAGCCAATGGCCAATTTCAAAACAATTACAGCTGAACAATGGCCACTTCTCATATTCTCATCACAGGATGCAGATTCATTTCTTCTGTCATGTGGAAGAAAGCTTTTTATGTTACAAAAATACTCCTGGGGAATTAAATCTTTGTCTCTTGTATAAATACATTTTGGAAAAATGTTCAAAAATTAAGAGAAACAATTCTCACATCCATTATGGAGCTTCTCTAATCCAACCATATAGTTGCAGGGACCTAAATTCTTTCAGGGTGTATCAGGTACAAGACAGGGCCCCCTCACTCTGGGCCAGTCTGGAGGCACCAATCAACCTAAAGTGCTGAAGTGTTTGCATTCAGCAGTAAAATCAGATCCACACATGAAAGCCCATGTAGAAATGAGAAAATAGCGCTGCTGCCTTGCAGTGTGGAGATCTGGGGACCTGGGTTCAATTCCCGGGTCCTCCCTGCGTGGAGTTTGCATGTTCTCCCCGTGTCTGCGTGGGTTTCCTCCGTGCACTCCGGTTTCCTCCCACAGTCCAAAGACATGCAGGTTAGGTGGATTGGCGATTCTAAATTGGCCCTAGTGTGTGCTTGGTGTGTGGGTGTGTTTGTGTGTGTCCTGCGGTGGGTTGGCACCCTGCCGGGGATTGTTTCCTGCCTTGTGCCCTGTGTTGGCTGGGATTGGCTCCAGCAGACCCCCGTGACCCTGTGTTCGGATTCAGCGGGTTGGAAAATGGATGGATGGATAAAGTAAATGTATTTGATGCCAGTTAACATGAAGAACAGTCAAAAATGCCACAGTTACATTTAGTTGTTTTATAGACTGAAGAAAAATACACAAACACTCTGACAGTCTGGCTTCACCTGCTTATGTGTTTTTGTTTAAATTGCTGCTCGTCTGAGGTAGTAAATGAAATACAAAGTCTTCATTTGTGCCCTAAGGGTTTGGATGAGAATCTATTATGATTTTGATGAAAGGTTGCAGTTGAGCAATTAGCATTACACTTTCACCTTCTAATCAGGACACTTGGAATTTAGCCTTGTATGGCCTGGCTTCTTTGCCATGTGTTTTACATTTTGTCTAAAATTATACACCCAGTCTTGTATTGTTAATTAAATCTTATTCTGCACAAAGGCATGGAAAGAACCAGGAGATGAAACATTTATCAGCCAGAAGTAAATTGAAATTTAAAATGTCTAATTGTTAACCAGATATCACGGTCAGAGAGATAAACTATAGGATCAGGAACCACAAAGTCGTGAAAGAATATGGGATTCGCTTTTGAGTTTTTATTCAAATCATGGATACCGAAAGATTCTTTGCCCAATTTAAAGAGTCATGCTGATGACGCAAAGTGCGGCTTTGTGCTAACATGACTAACGTGGAAAACAAAATGTCTAAATGCTGTGAATAATTAATCACTACATTCATGAAACATATAATTGTGAGGAAACAGAAAACAAGTAGCCAAAATAGCCATGTAAAATTTTGTTCTTAACAATATTTTAATAGAAAGAAAAAAAAAATCTCAAAGTTTGAAATTAATGACAAAGTTTAACTGAGGGATTCTACTAAGTGTATTGTTCTGCAAAAGTAAGGAAAATGCAAGTTTCTTAAAGAAGGAAAGGTCTGGGAGATGAAACCTAGTAAAAATGGGCACATTTTGGAAAATTTCACATTCATAGCATCAAAACCAGAACAAAGCTCTAATTCAAAGTCTAGAAATTTCAGAAAAACAAGTCTTCATACTGCCAAGATGGCAAAAATGGTGGACCCAATGGGAAGGAATAAGGGAAGCCCTGAAGAAAATTTTACGAAAAACAAGTGTGGGTCAAAACCAAGAAGTCTAAAGACAGAAAACCAAAAGCAAACATTCAGCAATAATTGAATTAAAAATTCTGAAGTAAAACTTTACAAACTGAGAATTTTATAAGAACTTTAAGGAACAAGACTTTTGAATTTATTCAGCAATCTAAGATAGCGTAGATAATTAAACATCAGCTTATATATACTCATACTAATGACACAACCTCACACATTTTTCGACTACACTCTCGTAGGAGTGACGACAGTGCTGTAAAATGACAATGACTGTGGAAAAAAAGATGGTGTAGTAACAGAACATAAATAATTTTTCACTTAGCTAAACATGTTTCAAAGAGGGATTTTACTGCTGGTGTAAAAGTCTCCATGGTAAACAATCCCTGAATGACTTCAGCAAGTTAGCAAAACAATTTATTTATGGAGAAATACATTTTGAAATTGTATTAAATCATGAAAGTCTAAAGCCAGGAAGTCAAACAACAAAGAAAGTGTGAGAGAATCATTTTGGAAATCCAAAATCTTGGAGAAATAGGAAATGCATTGATGTTTAGAACTTTGACCCAGTGATGTCACAAGCTGTCCATTGGTTAACCTTACCAGGCAATGCCATAGAAACTGTAAACAAAGGGACACAAAATGTTGGTGTTCTTCAAAAAACAACAAGTTAGACAAGGTATGCAAGGTATAGCATTCAGGTGCATTCAGCAAATAAGTTAACTGAATTGAGTTCACGTTTTATTTACTTCATCCAAGAGTAGTTATTACATTTTTGTTTATTAAATAGTTTTGTATGAGTCATATTTAAAATTAATAGCGATAATAAAATGCAATTACAAGTGTTAGTAGATGACATTAAGTACATGCTTTTGACCAGCACTTTACAATGGAGTTAAAAACGGACCACAAAGAAGCTTATGGTGACTTTCATACACCAGCAGAGCCCAATTCAAGTGACGTAAAAATGGTATCGATTAATGTGTGTTAGGTGGAGAGTCTGTGACTAATTACTGTTCAATTTTCTTCATTTTTCAAAGTACAGGGTATACCTAATAGAGTAATATCTAATAATTAGCAATTGAAAAATAACTAATAATATAAAATGACCGATACTAGCATAAAATCAGCATTAATATTAAGATATGAAAGGGGAAAAGGAACTGAAATAAGATAAGATTCTCGTCAAACTATTAATATTAATTAAAACACAGTATTTGTTAAAATTATATAAATAGGTAGGAACTCGGAAACAAACTGATTTATTATATAATAGGAATACCAAAGGTATACAATGGCAAGAAGATCAGGTCCTTGTCATAACTGTTCATGCATATCATGAGGGGGACTAGGCGGCAGAGATCAGGGCCACTGAAGCCTACCACCTACCAATGCCACTGACCATTTCTAAACCCATCTTATGTTTACATCAGATACAGCAACTGCACATTTTTCATGTAGTTATTTCAAACACCATTTAGCTGCAGGTTAATAACGTCAGTTCTTTATAATAATAATCTGCAGAGAATACTGTTCAATCAATTCAGTTCTATAATTGATCTCCCCTTCCATTTATTTCCAGAGAAGTGACTTTTTTGAACTCTATTAGTTAACTTACCAAAATCAGCATAAGAAGGGCGCTGCTGTGTGAGCTGTTGGCACTCGCTCTGTCCTGCAACCGGCTCACTTGCAATGGGCAGCCGAGTGGCTGTCAGATGAGTAAAAGAGGAAAATATACAAAGTACACAAGTTCAAGCAACTGCTCTCAAGGTAAAACTGAAACAGTAAACTAATTCCTTGTTGAAGTCACTCAGAACGTTTCCTTGTTTTAAGATGGACGAGTTTTCAAATTCGCCAATGGTTTTCAATGGGAAATTCAGAAATTGTAATAATTTATGCAGCACAATCTGTTTGAGATATGTGAACTAAGATTGAACTGTCTTGACAAATTTCTTTGAAGAATAAGTGTGCCACATCTAAACAAAATTGGATCACAGGGGAGAGGTGAGTTGTTTCATGTGAACAGACAGACAGACAGACAGACAGACAGACAGACAGACATGGGCTTTCACAATAGGTGCTTCTTGCTTTATATTCGAATGAGCCTGAAAAGGTATCATGATAAAGCATGAAATAATTTCCACTAGTTCAAAATGAAAATTAAACTAATAAGTAGAAGTAGAAACGGATCTTAGAAAAACCCACACTGGATAATAACAACTCATATTTAAGGAACGAATCATGGAAAAAATTTTGAACAATTACCTGCCATAACAGGTATGTGTTTAGTTATTAAAATACCCTTCTTGCGATAAAGGTACTCTTTGAAATTACCTCAGATTTCTTTTTCTGTTTGTTGTCAGATTAATTTTTCTACTGCTTTGACATCTAATGACAGATCATTGTTTCGCCTTCATATGCAAATGCAAGTTAATATGATAAGAAGTTTGGGTTAAATGTGAAAGAGTAGTAGAAGAAGACACTCTTATTTTAGCCTTCTCAAATACCATGTGGCAGCTTTATGACCAATTTCAAGTTCTGTCTATCTGAAATAGACCTTTCATAGATTTAATCAGAGTGGACAGGTCTGCAATGAATTTTCTATAAAAAGACAGTAACACAACAGAAAGCTTGTTCTTCAGTTATATTCTTAGGAACAGATGTATTAGCCACAGCTGCTACTTGGATGCAACCCATCTTTTTGTATCTGAAAAAATGTTAGGCTAAGTTGGCTTCAGACATGTTTTTGTGCATTTACCAGCACTTGCAATGTGAATTGGCACAACATGGTTTGGGTTACACTTTTCTCAATTGTCAGTATGTCAGATAGACAGATCATTAAAAGCATTTTATTATTTCAGTGTTTATTCTTTGAAAAATGTTAGGTGTTTATGTTATTCTGAAAGGCAAACTCCTTTGCAAAGTCCTTTTAATGTATATTAATGGGGAGATTCTGTGTTGAATAGGAGTCTGCTTCCACCGGTGATTAGCTTTTCAATGCTTTCACACTCTAAACTCTCGCTGAGGATGGATAGTCGAGTCAGAGTCATTGTAAAGCCAAGGTTCACTGATGAAGCACCTGATGGCACCCTACTGTGTCCAGCTGAACAAGCCTTATAGGACTCGGGAAGATAAGCACTGCAAACAGCAGTTAAAACAGCATGAACACATCAAAAAGGTAAAACACTAGTAAAAATATCAAAATATGCTGGGCAGAAATCAAAATCCACATGAGGGGTCAAATCTCAAAGAGATCCAGTTTTACTTTGATGAAAGCAAATAGCTTAGCATTATGTTTACCCCAGGAAAAACAAGCCAAAAATGATTCATTTTTTTAACAAGAAAAATGTTATTATGTGTAATGGAAACGTCATGCAAATACCAAATGTCAACATAAATACAGTAGATAGCGTATGTCTAGTGTCCACTGCTATACAGATGCAAATTAGCATGTGCTCTTTGTGTGATATGTTGTGAAACACTCACCTACACACATCCTGATGTTGCAATCAGAACAGCAGAAGTGTGTCGCTTTGTGCACTTTTCTGATTTTTTCTGTTACTTGCACGTGAGAGGGTAGAATGTCCAGTGCCTGATCCTTGCGATCAACGTGCCCCTTATGTTATTGTATGTTACCACAGTGCAGGGCTTAGTATCTTCCACATTTCTCCTGACACGAACATTGACAGTTGCTGCATTGTGAACAGTGCCTATGGGGCTATCATCTTTCGTGTCCTCTCTGTAGTGCCATATGCATCAGTTTCAATATTTACTTATCATCATCACTTTCGCTCGATTCTAGCAATGATTCAGATTCAGTTCATTCTAAAACTGCCTTTACAGCTTTTCATTTGCCATTTTGTTTATTTTCTGGAGGCTCCATCTCACTCATGAATATTGATAAGTTACCATGGAGTTAACAAAGTGGCAGAAGACACAGAAATATTCACTTTTTTGGAGCATTATATCACTTTATCCACTAGACGGCAGCACAATACTGTCCTGAGCATTATTTGGGCTTAACACTATGAAGCAGAATGTCACATGGCACCCCAAGTCTGACTCTGTTTTAACCATAATTGTATAGAATTCTGAACCTGAGTCACACTTAGGGTTAACGCAAAATATTTAATGTACAACTTTGTTCCTGTGTTATCTTACCATATCCACCATCATGTGACTGCAGCATGATTAGGTTTGCTGAGGGTAGGAAATATACAGGAGGTCTTTTCAGTATTTTCGAAGTCTCAAACACTCCTGAGATAGTGTTAGTGCCTGGACTTAGAGTGAAAGTGATAATTAGAAAGTTGATACTTGAATCAGCAATAGGAAACGTGCTGTAGCAGTTATGGGTCAGTAAATAAAATGAACTTTTATTATCACGATTGCCAAGGCAAAAATCATCATTGGAAAAGCAAGCACACTGGTCAAAAGCATAGGAAGTGCAGAAGTCATGAGCTAACATTCAAAGATTATCTTTCATACTGAGAAAGGGTGACAATTAATAGGTTTTTATGCTAATAATTTATCAAGTTATCTGAGGTGCATGAAGGCTTAGTGTGTTCGTTCTGTTACTGAGCAAGAAGGGCATGGCTTGCCCTGATCTATGCCTCACTACAATCTGAGGTCAACAGAAAGTTTCTTGGACTTAATGGCTTGGCTTTTTCTTTACATGCCATGTGAATTGTTGGACCTTCAATACACAAATGGGTACCTTTTTAAATTATGTCTGATCGATTTAGTTTACCACAGGTGGACTGCAATCAAATTCTGGACACTCCTCAAGAAGAATTAAAGCAACCAAAATACATCTGAGCACAATGTGGCGTGTCACAGCAAAGGGTCTGAATAATCACAGGAATGAGAGATTTCAGTTTTTGATTTTGAATTAATCTGCAAATCTTTCTGAAAACATGTTTTTATTTAGTCATTATACCTTATTGAGCGTAGATTGATGGGCAAAAATGGCAGTTACATTTCATTAATACACAAGTCATCTGTAATGACAAGAGGTGGTTGAAAAACATTGTGTCTCTGTGGTCTGGGTCAGCCCGTGATTCATTATTTTGAGACATCGTAGCTTTGGCAGACATGACAATACTGTTATGTGGTGGCTGACTTGTTAACTGGCTGAAATTTGAGTGTATCATATGGCCTGTATTATTCATTGTAACAGCAATGATGTCATTACATGTGCTAGGTGACAGTGGCCAGCCAATCAGACGATGGTGCCTTACACTTTTCCCAGACCCCCAGAGCACAGAAGGTGAGATGCTGTAATGGCGCACGTGATCTTGTACTTTCAGTTGCAGCCAGATGATCTTGAAGGCAGGAGAGGGGGTCTTGGTGCATCAAAAGGGAGCTGCTGTACCACCCACTGAAGTTCTGCAGTGTCATGATTGCATATGTATGAAGTTGATTAGCATGCCCCATATATGGATTTTTCAGGGTGATGTTCAATATGCGTTTCCATATACATATTTACAAGGCAAGTGAAATTTGTAAATGGCAAATTGTGTAGAAATGTGTGTACACCAGGTTTTCTACATCTGATTTTTATTTATTTATTTAGTTTGGTGTACGCATTTTCTGAGCGGGTGTGGGCATACTTATTGCCCCCCGACTTGGAGCCTGTTTATTGGGGTTTACCCCGGTGGACGAGAGGGTAGCATCCCTCCGCCTTCGGGTGGGGGGATGGGTCCCAACAGCAGTTTGGAGTACCCACCCTTTTTGGAGTCTCTTGAGGAGGTGCTAGAAGACATACCTTCTGGGGACTCCCTCGTACTGCTGGGGGACTTCAGTGCTCACGTGGGCAATGACAGTGAGACCTGCAAGGGAGTGATTGGGAGGAATGGCCCCCCTGATCTGAACCCGAGTGGTGTTTTGTTATTGGACTTCTGTGCTCGTCATGAATTGTCCATAACGAACACCATTTTCAAGCACAGGGGTGTTCATATGTGCACTTCGCACCAGGACACCCTAGGCCTCAGTTCGATGATCGACTTTGCAGCCACATGTCTTGGACACTCGGGTGAAGAGAGGGGCAGAGCTGTCAACTGATCACCACCTGGTGGTGAGTTGGCTTCAATGGTGGGGGAGGATGCCGGTCAGGCGTGGTAGGCCCAAACGTGTTGTGAGGGTCTGCTGGGAACGTCTGGCAGAGCCCCCTGTCAGAAGTAGCTTCAACTCCCACCTCCGGCAGAACTTCGACCACATCCCGAGGGAGGTGGGGGACATTGAGTCCGAATGGGCCATGTTCCGTGCCTCTGTTGTTGAGGCGGCTGACCGGAGTTGTGGCTGTAAGTTGGTCGGTGCCTGTCGTGGTGGCAATCCCCGAACCCGTTGGTGGACACCGGCGGTGAGGGATGCCGTCAAGCTGAAGAAGGAGTCCTATAGGACCCTTTTGTCCTATGGGACTCTGGAGGCAGCTAATAGGTACCGGCAAGCCAGGAGGCCATGGAGAATGACTTTCGGACAGCTTTGAGGAGATTCTGGTCCACAATCCGCCGTCACAGGAGGGGGAAGCAGTGCAGTGTCAACACTGTATATGGTGGGGATGGTGCGCTGCTGACCTCGAATCGGAATGTTGTGGGTCGGAGGGGGGAGCACTTCGAAGACCTCCTCAATCTCACTAGCATGCCTTACAATGAGGAAACAGAACCTGGGGACTTAGAGGTGAGCTCCAAAAAACTCCTTGGTGACAGGACCCCGGCGGTGGATGAGATATGCCCGGAGTTCCTCAAGGTTCTGGATGTTGTAGGACTGTCTTGGTTGACACGCCTCTGCAACATCACATGGACATTAGGGACAGTGCCTTTGGTTTGGAAGACCGGGGTGGTGGTCCCCCTCTTTAAGAAGGGGGACTGGAGGGTGTGTTCCAACTACAGAGGGATCACATATCTCAGCCTCCCTAGAAAAGTCTATTCAGGGGTCCTGGAGAGGAGGGTCCGTCAGATAATCGAACCTTGGAGTCAGGAGGAACAGTGTGGTTTTAGTCCTGGTCGCAGAACAGTGGACCAGATCTACACCCTTAGCAGGGTCTTGGAGGGTGCATGGAAGTTTGCCCAACCAGTCTACATGTGTTTTGTGGACTTGGAAAAGGCGTTCAACCGTGTCCCTTGGGGAATCCTGTGGGGGGTACTCTGGGAGTATGGGGTACTGGACCCCCTGATAAGGGCTGTTCGTTCCCTGTACAACTGGTGTCAGAGCTTGGTCCGCATTGCCGGCAGTAAGTCGAACCAGTTTCCAGTGAGAGTTGGACTCCGCCAGGGCTGCCCTTTGTCACCGATTCTGTTCATAACTTTTATGGACAGAATTTCTAGGTGCAGCCAGGGCGTTGAGGGGGTCCGGTTTGGTGGACTCAGGATTAGGTCACTGCTTTTTGCAGATGATGTTGTCCTATTTGCTTCCTCAGGTCATGATCTTCAGCTCTCTCTGGATCAGTTCGTAGCTGAGTGTGAAGCGGCTGGGATGGAAATCAGCAACTCCAAATGCGAGACCATGGTCCTCAGCTGGAAAAGGGTGGAGTGCCCTCTCAGGGTTGGGGACGAGATCCTGCCCCAAGTGGAGGAGTTCAAGTATCTCGGGGTCTTGTTCATGAGTGAGGGAAGAATGGAGCGTGAGATTGATAGGCGGATTGGTGCGGCGTCCACATTGATGCGGGCTCTGCATCGGTCTGTTGTGATGAAAAAGGAGCTGATCCGTAAGGCAAAGCTCTCTTTACCAGTCAATCTATGTTCCTATCCTCGCCTATGGTCATGAGCTATGGGTAGTGACCGAAAGAACGAGATCGCAAATACAAGCGGCTGAAATGAGTTTCCTCCGCAGGGTGTCTGGGCTTTCCCTTAAAGATAGGGTGAGAAGCTCAGTCATCTGGGAGGGACTCAGAGTAGAGCTGCTGCTCCTCTGCATCGAGAGGAGTCAGATGAGGTGGCTCGGGCATCTGATCAGGATGCCTCCTGGACGCCTCCCTGGTGAGGTGTTCCGGGCACGTCCAACCGGGAGGAGGCCCCGGGGAAGACCCAGGACACGCTGGAGGGACTATGTCTCCCAGTTGGCCTGGGAACGCCTCGGGATTCCCACGGAAGAGCTAGAAGAAGTGGCCAGGGAGAGGAAAGTCTGGGCATCTCTGCTCAAGCTGCTGCCCCCGCGACCCGACCTTGGATAAGCGGAAGAGGATGGATGGATTTTCCTTTGTTTTCAGCGTGCACATATTTTTCTTGCTTAAATCCACACAAAGCTTTATAAATGAGGTCCCTGGGGACCCACTGTGGCTGCAGGTTTTGTTGCAACCAACTTGTGTTTTTATTTGGACTCCTAGCTTAATTAAGTGAGTGGTTATGTCCAGGTTTCTGTATTTTGGGGTCAATGTTCATGTTGAGAGTTAGAAATTGAGAAATTAAGAAAAGGATGAGGGAGTAAAAAGACTTAAAAGGTTAAAATGATACAGAGAGAAAAGAAGCACCCCTATTAATCTTGTTTATTTATTTTAAGGATTTCATCACTCGTTTGATTTCATTGCAGCTTAAAAAGTTAAGTGCTATTCTACCTCCATGTCAGTCATTAGATTGGCGCTAGTCGTACAGGCAGTATAGAGTAGGGAACATCAAATAGAAGAAGAATAAACCCTCCTGTGTGAAGCTGACACCAGCTCAGCGTGTGTGCTCTCTCTATTCTTTGGAAGTACAGCAGCCCTTTGACTTTGTATGTTTTAAGAGGCAACACTGATATTACAAACTAAGTTTGTTAATTTTTGTTAACTCTTTCAGGGCTGATCTTGACTTTTGTCCAAATTTAGGGGTAGAGGACAGTAATCGGCTGTAAACTGTGAAAAAACTCACCCTTACTTTTAGTTCAACTCTCTTTGGTTGAAGGAAAGTTTAATTGCTTTGTTGATTTGACCTCGATTACCTGCTCATGCATGAGTAGTGAAGGAGCAAACAGCCTCTAAAATGGCATTGACATCTGGCGAGACTAAAGCAAATGTGCAAAGCAAAATACTACATGGACATTTTACGTATTATTGCTGAATCGGACTGTGACTTTTTGGACTCTAAGTTTGATGCAAGTGATCTTGAAATGGTTATCGCAAATGAAAGTGAGGTACCAGCATCAGCCTATCTGTCCCCAGCTGATCGTGGTGCTGAACATGTTCTTGTGGCTGATACACCTACAGCAGCGTTCGCCTAGGCAGACGACCACTTACGATGACAAGAGGTACAAACCATATTACGTCACACTGCAACTGCCACCATCGCCCACCTGCTGTGCGAAGACAGAGAGGTAGCCGGCCCGCCGTGCATTCCTGATGGCCATCGAGCTGCCCCTGCACAGCCACTGCTGTCAGAGATGCTGAACAGACGCCAACAGCAGCCACAGGACATAGCAACAGACATTTTTTTGTTAATTTATGTATGAAACCAGTGCATTGTGTGCTTTTCAGAGTTTTTTGGAAAAAATATTCAGCCCTCAAAGAGTTACAATGTACTAAGCAGTTATATGGGGATGATGTTGCCTTTTTAAGTATATTTTCGTCCTGATTTTCATTCTGCTTTTGCAGGTGTTCTGGTTATTAAATCATCTGTTTACAAATTACTGGGCCTGACTCTGGAGTAGTTGCAGCCTCTCATCATTCGGTGTTGTTTGCCAATCTGCTCTGCTTGTTTTCAATTGTCATTATTAGGATACAGTGAAGGGAGCAAACTGTGCTGAAAAAGGGGAAAATAATAGGGAAATGACAAAAGAACGTTAAGCATTTAAAGCTCTAGCAAAAACATCCATCCATCCAACCCGCTATATCCTAACTACAGGGTCACCTGGAGCCAATCCCAGCCAGCACAAGGCAGGAAACAAACCTTGGGCAGGGCACCAGCCCACCCCAGGGAACGCACACACACTAGGGACAATTTAGGATTGCCAATCCACCTAACCTGCATGTCTTTGGACTGTGGGAGGAAACTGGAGCAGACCCACACAGACACGAGGAGAACATGCAAACTCCACGCAAGGAGGACCTGGGAAGCGAACCCGGGTCTCCTAACTACGAGGCAGCAGCACTACCACTGTACCACCGTGCCATCCTAACAAAAACATAAATGTTTTTAAATGTCACGCTGCAGAAAAAACAAACATAAATATTTCTAAATGTCTTATAAATGTAAAAATAATACTATGTTTTTCTAAATGTAGAATAAAAGGAGAATAAAAGACCAGATATTCAAATGAGATCAGTTATTATCAATTATGGTTGTGAATCTGGTTGGAACCAAAACCTGCAGCCTCAGTGGGTCTCCAGGACCGAGTTTAGGAACGACTGTTTTAGAACCCTTTAAATGTGTCAGGTGATGACACGTCTGGTGTTTTTATAATACTCGCTTCAGTGTCAAGCAGTACGTGCACCGACACCAGTGAGCCTGTTTATTTGACCCTTTTCAGTTTTGAGCTAAAGTTACACTAACACTTCTGCATTCTTGGCATCACCTACTGGAGTTGCTATGTGATAGAGATGTGAGTTCTCAAGTGTAAATAACCCCCTGCACTTGTGTTAGTAAAGCAGGAGGTGCAAAGCTGTCAGGAAGACAGAGATCAAAAATACAAGCAGAGTCAGCACACAGGCAGACATTCAAACACAGCAGCACGGTCAAAGGAGAATGTCAAAGCGGGGACCTAAAAATTATCAATAAACAATCAAAAGCAGAAAATCCATCCCAGCAACAAAATGCCATAAAGTAAGTTGTAACTGGGTTTAAGCCTAAGAAATGAATGAATGTGGCAAAGTCAAATGGTCATGAATCATTAGAAATACAGAGACCAATGTGGCAGGTAGTATAGCAGCTGCAGGGATTTAAAGTCTGAGGGTGACTTAAAGGATGTGGCCTGACGTCACTACATCATGATATTCACTGGGTGTTCGATCCAGAAACAGTGAGACACTGAGCAGTGCTGATTTTCTTACTAAGCAACTCTGGTACATTTGAAATTTGCCAGGATAAATGGCATGTCATGTTTTTATCTGTTTATTTTTGTTTACAAAATTTCGATTACATCAACAAATTCCACAATGAAGACTTTCATAGTTTGCTTTCACACTCAATTTTTATTCTTGAAGGCTCCCGTGTTTATTACCTGATGCATTTTGTTCTCTAATGACACGCAGTTGACATACAATACAACACGCGCCCTTGCTGCTGCTGTGGCATTTACCTGAGCTGCCATTGCATAGTGTCACTTAATTTGTGAAATTCAATGCAACTGTCTTCTGTGATCTTTCTTGTGATTACATCTCTGCAGTGTCCTCCCTGTAGTGTTGTTTTGGCATTCTGAAAGTAGAATTTTACTAAGTTCATGGTGCTTTACATTAAGGATTCCATTTTTGTCATTTTTTAAAATTTTGACTTGAATTGTTCATTTTTCAGAAATGCCTTGTTTGCATTATTTATAAAATGCTCTGCATCATGCTATTTACATTACAGGACATGACACTATAAATACGATGGCATTCAAATCATTGTCTATCCTTTGATGTTAACACGGCTTGCAGCTTTCATGTTTGCTTTGCCCTTTGGTTTTGATAACCCAATCTCTTTATTTCTTTGGTTTTGACACTTGTCTACTTTTGACCATGTGGTGTTCTGGTCCAAATTCTTCTCTTATAATATATCTCAAACCATATGTTTTGTAACTCTCAATATGCATGGTTATCAATCCAAAGCTATGAAAATTGCAACCAGGACATGTATGGTTAAATTGAATCAAAATGTACAAAGTGCTTGTCCTCTTCACTGAACTTTTCATATCCAAACTCAAGATTAATTTTGAAAGTAGAAGCCATTGGCATCAGAGGTAACTTACAAAACTGGGTTGCAAGTGGCAGAGACAACACGTACAGATAAGAGGAGGTTACTCCACATGTGGTCACATCATCACTAGAGTCCTTGGACTGTTACACGTTCCTAATCTACTATAAAATTGACTAAAATGAAGATTAAAAAAACAATAAGATTGACTGTACCCCTTTTTGTTAGGTAGAATTGCCAGTGCTGGCTGGGTGGTCTTTTGTCCAGGAATCCCTGCAGATTTTTTTTCTACCTCCCTGGCCCTTTGACCATAGGATCAGACTTATGTTAATGAACTTGAAAACTTATCTTCAAACTAGGATTCTACTACATGTATATCTGTGTTATGTAAGTGCATGTTCTTTATAAATTATAAATTATTTATAAATTATTTTTTAGATATTATATATTTAGTTATATATAACTATTTCTAACTTGCTGTTTTTTCTCTTGTAGCTCTTCTTTTATATTGTGTAAACCAGTGTTTGCCAACCTCAGTCCTGGGGACCCACTGTGGCTGCAGGTTTTTGTTCCAACGAGATTCCTAATCAGTGACAACACCTGATAGCACTGATCTCCTTTAATTAGCTGGTATTATTTTTTCTTTTATTGTACATTCAGAAAAGCACAGCAGCATGATTTTTACATTTATACGACATTTAGAAATATTTCTGCTTTTGCTATAGATTTAAATGCTTAACTCTCTTTTGTTGATTTCGTTATATTTTGCCCTTTCTCTGTGCAGTTTCCCCTTCGTTGTATCCTATTAATGACAGTTAAAAATGAGCAGAACAGACACGCTGGCAAACAACACTGAATAATCAAAGGCTGCAACTACTTTAGCATCAGACCCACTAATTAGTAAATAATGGATTAATTAAACAATTAGAACACCTAGAAAAGTAGAATGAAAATCAAGATGAAACTATTGTTAAAAAGAAAAAAACACATTATTCTCATATAACTGCTTGGTACGTTTTAATATATATAATATATATATTGTCACACACGTGCGTATGGGAGGCAGCTAAAGGGCTTGAGTAGGGACAATTCTGAGACATACCGGGATGTGGCAGAGTGCACTGACTCTTTTTCTCCCTTGCCTGCAGACCATTTACGGGAGGTTCCACCTGGTCCTCTCAACGTCACTTCCGGGGCCGAGCCAATGAAAGGAGACCTTGCTGGCTCCGGCCCCTGTGACGTCACGTCCGGGCTCGCACCAATTGCAGAAGAGCTACATGAGCCCGACCCCTTTGACTTCACTTCCTGTTTTCCCCTTTAAAAGCCTCCACCTTTTCCCTATCCCCTCAGTTCTGTTTTGGACTCGGTTTTGTGCACATCAGTACTGTATCAATTTAAAGCAACTTTGCAGCCAGGAAACCAGATTATGCGGGTGGCTGCCCCAAACCTTTATATGACTCGTCTCAAGTTTGTGACAATATATATATATATATATAATATAATTTTTTTTTACCAAACCTAGTTTTCTAATTTCTATATTGTTCCCAAAACACAGAACTTGGGAAATAACATTTCACTTAATTAACCCAGAAATCCAATTATAAACAGAACCCGGTTGGAAAAAAAAACCTGCAACCACAGTGTGCCCCCAGGACTGAGGTTGGGAAACACTGCTGTAAAGCACTATGAGCTATATTACTTGTATTAAAACGTGCAATAGAAATAAAAATGGTGCTGTTGTTGTTATATACTAAAACACTAAGGTCTGTGTGTATGTCCAGTCTGTCAGAGCAATGTGATTTGTCAATTTGGCTCACTGCACAAGACACAGGAGGAGGAGAAAAGGCTTAGGAGGCACACTTCAAATAACAGGAAGTATAAAACTGGACAAGAGGTGAGAAAGGTGCCTCGATAATAATGACAAAGTCTGAGAAGCAGGCCTTGGCTTACAGGAATACACTCGAGACAGGTAGCACCTGTCAAGAGGAGATGGATCTGGCAGCAAGTCACACACAGACACTGAGGAAAGGTGCTGAAACTACATGTAGGGCAAGCGATGGCAAATATTTTTAAATTATTCTATTACCTGTCTTTGATAGGTAGCATGGATAGTTTATAGTAATCACACAGATTCTGCTATTGTCAGTAAACTTTGGATATTCACAGTTTAAATTCAAATTGGAGAGATAGCAGGTACTGAGGGACTGCAAAAACAATTTAACTTGGACAATTTGTAGAAGAAAGTGACACTTGGCAAGGGAAGATCAACACAGGAAAGTGCAAAGTGTTACATGCAGGCAAAAAGATTTTTAATTTTGAAAACAAGATGGGAGACACTCTTCTTCAGCTGGCTGTTGTGAATTAAGGCTTTATTCCTTATTGAATTTATTTTAGGCACTTTTGAATTATTTTGACTATACATTTATGATTGTTATTTTTATGATTGTTTATTGTTCCTTGTTGGTGGCATCATTTTGTGAAGCTTTGTATGATCACTGCCATATTATTCCCACATGTTATGTCCATTACTGGCCATGAGAGCCACATGATGTTGGGATTACTTTTTTTCCTATCTGTATAAGATGGAAGCACACATTGACAAATGTCCAAGCTTTTCGGATAAACTTAGGCTTTGTTATGGTGCTCTTTAAGAAATTTTTGTAGCTAGCTTCCTGTAGTATCATTTATTCTTTTTTCCAGTTATTTCATATTCCTTGAGACACAGAAGTCCATCCATCCATTATCCAACCCGCTATATCCTAACTACAGGGTCATGGGGGGTCTGCTGGAGCGAATCCCAGCTAACACAGGGCACAAGGCAGGAAACAAAACCCGGGCAGGGCGCCAGCCCACTGCAGATAAGGCAAACATGAACTCTTTATTGTCCTTTTTGTGTCAAATCTCATCTTGCTGTTTTTTATTTTACAGCAGTTCTCTTTCTTTCAATTCATTTGTGTTATTGTTGTCTTAGTGAGTTGGTTATCACTCTTTAGATTTCTTGTGATGGGTGAAAAGTTATACAAAAATCATATTTGCCACGATACCTGGTGTTTCACTTTGCTTTGCTTATCCATCCATCCATCCATCCATTTTCCAAACCGTTGAATCCAAACACAGGGTCACCTATCCCTTCCAGTAAAATCTGTGCAATTACCATAGAAGGAAGATTTTTAGTCCTATCAGGCGGTTTTACAGGCATTAATTGCACTAGCCAACCCGCGGCGTAGCATACGCCGCATAATTACAGTATGTATTGATGGGTGAACACTTCCTGACACAGTTGTCCAAATGGGGTGGGTTTGAGGATACCCCTGTGGGTATCCTTCAATAAGGGCGCGCACAAAAAGGCGAGCTTCAAAAGGGCGGCCTCAATTGGGTGCGCGCCTTATTGAATAGAACCACGACTGTGAGTGAATGAAAAGATGGAACTCTGGAGAGAGCAACATACAATTGTCCGTGACTGAAAACTGGGTTTGGCAGATACAGGCATATCTTATTGAAAGTTTGGCCCTGTGCCTTATCAATTGTCATCGCAAAGGCCAAACTAACAGGAAATTGCGTGTAAAAGTAAAAGGCAAATTTGAATCTGATGGGGTCAGGGATATCCGGGGAATAACGACAGTTTGTGAGGTAGCAGCTGTAATTGTTTTACACTCCTGTACATTGTGGTGAATGCTGAGAACAGTTCGTCTAGTGCCTTTACAGAGACTTCATGAGGTTTCTGAGAAGAATGACGACTGAACCAATTTTAAGTTTGACTTTATGCAGAGGCATGCCAGTGGGAGTAATGGCTGCCTGACGGGTCATGGGAATAACGCCGCCAGATCACCAGTCGGCATCGTTTATGGTCGGAACTACAACGGTATGTGATCTTCTTTAAACCTCCGACTTTCATTCTTGATAAACGAAAACATTCTTGGCAAATGCTTTCGCTGTTGCGCGAATTGTTGGCTCTGTAGTGCATGTGCCATGGTCGGCTGCTTAGTGAATTGTTGGTGGGTGGGGCTCGGTCTTGCATGCGTCTTGCTTGCCATGGGCTTAGTGAATTATATATATAGATATGTGTCTGTCTGCTTATTTCCACTTTATTGTGAGGCCAGGCATTTTGTGTTAGTATAATATCCACTTTGCCAGTTATGCTGACAATGTTGGTGGTCATAATTCTAAAGCTGCATTGGAGACGGTAGAGAAACTCACAGCTCTACAACTCTTGGAGCCTCTTCTGCAGGAATCCAGAAAAAGAAAAGGTTGGCTGCTAGTTAAAGACTAGGGGGCTTCGCCCCCTGCTCGCTTCGCTCGCCAACCCCTGGTGTTGGGTAACCCGAAATAAATTGATGTATGTATGAGATATATTGGAGTGTAAAGGTGTAGATGACGAACAAAGGAAGTAAAGAACCCATAGCATGGCACATTAGAAAGATTTATTGGAATATTTCTTTATACACAACATTTGTAGTAAAGATGGTGTGTTGTCCTTGAATGAGTTTTCCTTGGTATGGAGTATCTATAACTTTAACTTTAATGTCAGATGAACGCCGAACTCTTGAGAAGGCTACATAAAGTTGTCCATGTTCAGCGACGTTTCTCATTATCAGCTCTGTGTATTGCATGTTTTCAGGAAGGATCATTCGTTGATAGATTGTGACATCTGGATCTAACATGTAGATTTGTGCATAGTTGCGTTCGTGATATGGTTCAGGGTGCACTGTTCCAATCCGATGTAATACTTGTCCACATACGCGAAAGCAGTATGGGCCATTGCCAGCTGGTGGCCTGATATTTACCCCGGTAGATGCAAAAGCAAATGAACTATTGTGGGATCCAATGCAGTCAATAAAGTTTTTACTTTCGGGTACATTGTTAGTTAGAAGCTTCCGTAGATATTCAGGAAAGTCATCAAAAGGAGGCAGTCTAACCTGACCCTTTTGACAACAACGTGTAAACTCATTAGTTGTAGTGCCAGTTGTTTCTTCAGGGAATTTAAGTGAATGACAATGACAGCAAATGATATTCATTAATCCTAATGAATGTTCATTAATAGTGGACTCATTACAGAATGCGTTGTCAGCTAATTGGCGGAATTGTTTAGCGGCTGTTTGTCGTTCCTTTCTTTGCCGTTTATGTATTGCCTCTGCTGTCTGAGAGTCGCGTTGTAGGCGCCTGCGTTCATTAATTGTATTCAGGCGGGCTCGTTTCTGTATGTCTGTCAGTTGAGATGTTTCGTTTTGGAGCCGTGACTCCTTTGGTTGCGTTGTTTGAGAAGCGCATTGTAGGCGCCTGCGTACATTGTTTTTATCTAGACGGGCTCGTCTTTGTAGCCCCGTTAGTTGAGCTCTTTCTTTTTGGAGCCGTGCCTGCTTTGCTTGCGGCATTTCAGACGCGCGTTGTAGGCGCCTGCGTTCATTGATTTTATCCAGGCGGGCTTGTTTGTGTATCTCCATCAGTTGTGGTGTTTTGTTTTGAACCCGTGCCTGCTTTGCTTCCGCAGTTTCAGATGCACGTTGTAGGCGTCTATGTTTTTGTAGCTCCGTTAGTCGAGCTGTTTGGTTTTGGAGCCGAGACAGTTTTGCTTCCACGGTTTCAGACACGCGTTGTAGGCGCCCACATTTAATGATTTTATCCATGCGGGCTCGTTTTTGTAGCTCCGTTAGTTGAGCTGGATCGTTTTGGAGCCGTGACTCCATTAGTTATCCGTTGTCTACCGTTAGTAATATGGATAATTCCACTTACTGTTAATACGGAGCGTTTTCTGTGGTTGTACTGTTAATAATGCATCACTGTAATGTGATTCACATATGCTATATGGTTTGGACGTGTGAGGATGCCGAACGTTTAATACGGAGAGTTCGTTTATTCTTATTACCCGGACCATGCTGTGTAGTGTGGACGTTTAGTTCAGAAGCGCGTTGTAGGCGCCTGTGCCTTTCGTACTTTCTAGCACCTTCCGTACTATCTTTGTGGACCTTTGCGGACACCGTAGTGTCTTCCGTTTGACTCTGGGGTGCAGTGCAGAATCCTCTTTTCTGTGTGGCGTTAGTTGAGCTATTTCATTTTTGAGCCTTGATCCTTCGTTAGTTGAGCTCTTTCGTTTTTGAGCCGTGACTCCTTCGTTCGCGGTGGATCAGACTTCGCTTGTGGTTTATGAGATGCGCGCTGTAGGCGCCTGCGCACTATGTCTCCTGCGTCCATCGCCGTGTACCTGGGTCCGTGCCTTCCAGTTTACCATTCTCGGTTAGTAATATGGATAGCAGGTAACGTATACTCTAGTGAGCTTTTCCTTTGGAGAAAACACAGTAATGTGCACAATGGTCCATTTTAATGCATCTTCTGTAAAATATGATGCAGAGACACAATAAAAAAGTTTGGGGTAGTCACCCTGTATACTTGACAATCAGGTAGGATTCATGAAAATGGTATTTACAGAGGTGAGTCAAAAACAGAACTGAGGTAACAAATAAACACCACTGTTATATAGTTGGGTGACTGGAAGAGGCAGGCTCAGGGGAACTGGAAGATGAAGTGACGTTCTTAGGAGGCAGGTTGATGGGACCAGAAGCAGCAGTGATGTTACTAAGACATGAGGTCTTCCATAGGTCTGCAAAGCAACAAAAGGACAAAGATTTAGAATATAGTGCCAATCCCTGGTCCAGTGGAACAACACAACCACTCTAGCCCTTAAACTGTCTCCCATGTGCATGTGTGTGAAACTTCATGTGAAAAATATTTAGCATGTCAAGTATTTAAAAAATGCAGTGGGCTTTGAATGAGAGCAATGAATAGAATTGATTCTACTGGTGTGTGACAGATTACGTGCATTACCCAGCTGTAGAAAAGAACACAGGTAAACGCGAATGTGTGAATGAGGCTTTCAGAAGCAATATTCCAAATGTTCCACCCCAGAAACAACCTTTAAAACCTCCAAACAACTCTTTTTTGCGAGTCTCCTGCTTTGCAATTACAATTGCAAAATCACCTGCAAGATGAGTTTAAGTGTCAGTTTTGTGAAACAGTCCGTAAATCGAAACTTGTCTGTTTCACTCATCACTAGTGATTTCTGGTTTCAAGTTATGCTATAATTTCATTATTCTTATAACTTTGATCATCTGCTGTCATTTTGTTTGCTTGGTCAAGCACCCTGTAATGATGCCTGCTTTTAATGGTATTTTATATTTATTTTTGCAAAATATCAGTCCTCTCTCTAATTGTCTGTTGTCTGTTGGGCACACTAGCAGCTGAACACATCAGGCTACCACAACAGCTCCCGCAGCGTCTCTTGAAAGCGCAACTTGGCACAGTCGCAGCACGGGTAGCAGCAGCTGCAGAATATGAAAGTGGCAGTGGCCTTGTTCTGTCTGATTAATTGTAGTGTAACTTGCCAATCCAACGCCAGTGGTACACCAGACTGCGATGGGTGACTAAGTGTTCACACAGGGTCTAAACTTTGTCTATGCACTTAGAGAAGCTCACTCCAGACCATATTGAGGATGGGGGTTAGGGGTAGAGTGGGGTCATAACAATAACCAATAGCCTGTGAAGGCTATTTAAAAGAAACCAATGTCTCCTTAATAAATTAGTGTTAATTTCAAGTTTTTATGTTAGAACAATTCCTTTAAAACAACAATTTTAAATGCCTTTTTCTGTTATTTACTGTTACAGTCATTAAAATATTTTCTGTACAATTTTTTGTGCATGGTTATTTACTTCTGCATTAATCTTAACAAGGTTTACAGGTACATATATAAACACTTGCAGCATAATTTTAGGAAGTCACTGTGCACTGGGGAACTGACTGGAAAATGGCAAATATTATCTTGTTATATAAAAAGATTGACAGGGGTGATCCAAACAACTATAGGCCAGTAAGCTTAACATGTATCACAGGTAAACTAATGGATTTCATTATTAAGAAAAAGATTGAGCAACACATGACAAGAACAGGAGTTTTACTGAACTACAGCATGGGTTCAGAAGAGGAAGGTTATGTTTACTAACATGCTGGAATTCTATGGGGAAGCAACAACAGGATATGATCAAAGTGGAGCATATGGTATTAATTATCTTGAATTTCAGAAAGCATTTCATAAGGTTACACATAAGAGGTTGGCCATCAAACTAAGAGTGATGGGAGTTCAGGAGGTTGTTTGAAGATGGGTGCAAAACTGTCTCAGACACAGAAGCAGAGGGTTATGGCGCAAGGAACCTTATCAGAATTGGCTGACATTAAGAATGGTATTTCACGGGTGTCAGTGCTATGGCTGTTGCTATTTTTAATATATAAATATTAAAATATATATTGGTCTGGCCCTGCAAATTAAACCAGAGGTTAAAATTTTAGATGTTATTATTGACTCTGACCTTAATTTCAGATTGCATATCTCTCTCTATTATATAAAAAAATCCTGAGACGCAACAAGACTTTTTGGAAGATTTTTTCAAGTCCCACGAGATAAGACTTTGGCCATGAGATTTTTTCAAGTCACACCCTCCTCTCAACTATTTTCAATCACGCACATGATAATCTCACCTCTCATTCGTATGAATCCTTTTGACAGACACAGTTTCTGCTGTCTCAGCTCTTACAAATTTTAACATTTTCCTCACTTACAGTAAAATTTCCAATTAAAGAAGACGTATTATGTCCAAATCTTATTGAAGAATTTAATCACGAAGGGTTATCAACATAAAAGATGAGTACACAGGCAATACTAGCACCGAGAAACAGTGAAGTCAAATGAATTAACACCAAAAATGACGATCGGTTATACGGCAAATGCTGTGGTGAACGGTCGGCATTTCAGTCCGGTCGGGACATCCCTCCATGGAAGAAAACAGACTTTTCAGGACACTACATCCCCCAGAACGCTAGATGGCAGCTCCCCTGGATAGAAATGGCTCCTCGGATTCCCACAGGGCAGCATGGAACATGGAGTCCATATCCTCAGCCCTGTTGGGTGCCGTGGGTGCCGCCAGGGGGAGCTCACCAAGAACCAGGGGGGATATTACGAGGATGTCAACCCGGAAATGCTTCGGGGTCACGAGGACAGAAGCCCACAGTACTTCCGGGACGCTTGATAAAGGAAGATGTGTTGGTGACCCGGAGAAGAAATACTTCCAGGTCAGAGACTTTAAAAGGACTCTGGGAAACCCCAGCTGATTGAGCCAGAGTTGGGTGGTAGAGGAACGGAGCTGCTGGGGGTGAAGGATTGTATTATTGATTATTGATTTATTATTGGAAGAATTGTGGAGTGTGCGGTGCTTTGTCCACTTTATTGAAGAATTATCATTAAAGAATCTTCTTGGTGCTTTTAACATGTGTCTTGGACGTCTGTCTGGTGGGTTTAACAGGGCAACAGCGCCTCTAGCGTCCACAATGCATATCAATAAACTATGCTGAAACAGTTGGTGGTGATCAAACATCAGCTTACAATATCCCGAAGAATGTCTACCACCTCACAAATTACTGTAGAAAGAAGGATGTTTCCAAGAAAGGTAATGTAGTACATCTTCCACGGATAACATTACACAACAAAGGAGATCTTGATATGCCATTCATATTAAAACGTTAACAGTTTCCTGTTACAATAGCTTTTGCAAATACAATTAACAAATCTCAGAGCCAAACATTCAAAAAAGTCTTTAATTTAAAAGTGGGAAAGAAACGAAATTCAATCACAGGCAGATATACATTGCGTTGTCACAATGAATGTTCAAACACAGAATCAAAATTCAATGCGATATTGACAAAAAATTAATTTAAAACATTTTTTACTGAAGTTTTACAGTAAAAGTGTAAGTTTAAAAAGTATTTGAGTGTTGTTTTCAAAGCCAAACAGAACCAAATCGAATTACACAACAAATAACTCTAATGCAACATGAAACATAATTTACTTTCAAATTATTACGTTTTACTCTTTTTTAATATGGTTAATTACTTGCTGTAATGTAAAATAGTTCTATTATGCATATGTAACAATTCCAACGAAAATAAACATCTGTTTAAATTGTACAACCGCATCCCCATACGCGAGCAACAGAACCATAAAGAGGCTAGCGTGTAGCACAGGCATGGGGGTCGGCAAGCAAAGTGAGCAGGGCGCAAAGCCCCCTAGTTAATAATATTACCAAGACTGCTTTCTTCTATCTAAGGAATATTGCCAGGGTGTGATCTCTTATAACATTTAAAGATGCCGAAAAATTAATACACGCGTTTGTATTTAGCTGACTAGTTTACTGCAATATTCTCCTATCAGGACTACCTAAAAAGGACATAAATCTGCTACAGTTTATCCAGAATGCAGCAGCAAAAATTTAACCAAAAGGAAAAAAATATGAGCATATATTCCCAATACTTATATCTTTTCATTGGCTACCAGTGTCCTTTAGAATCGATTTTAAAATACTTCTACTTGTATATAAGGCCTTAAACAATCTTGCCTCTACATACATCTCATAAGACCTGTTTCCTTATGTACCAAATCGCAATCTTAGATCTGCAAATTCTGGATTGCTTGTTATTCCTAGATCTAGGCATAAAAGAACTGATGAGGCAGCTTTCTGTACTTATGCACCTAAAAATTGGAATAATTTAGCAATAGATATATGCCAGGCTAAATCTGTAGAACATTAAAAAAAATTATTTCCAGTAATTCTATCATAATATAGTGATCTGATTACAAGTTTAGCTCTTTGGTGCGTTAATAAGCACCCAGCATTAATCCATTGCTCTTTTATGTTTTTTTCCCCCATCTTGTGTGGCGACATTATGCTCTATTCTGCAGTCACCTGGGGTGAAACGAGGAGAACTTGGAAACCTTATTACTGAATTTGCTAGCTGTATCAACTATGCCCAGTGGAGGGTGGGTGACCAGCTGGCCTCCCATAGGAATAGAAAATTCAAAAAGAGATATCCATAATATCATTTTGGTTTCTCTTAGAAAGAAATAAAATGGAGACATATTCTTTTGTTTCCTGCTTCTCATGTTTTTCTCCTGAGACAAAATACCCCAGTAGTTTCACAAGTGTCTCATCAGAGATCTCAGCAAAGTCATACAATTCTAATCTTCAGTAGCATCTTGATATTTTCTTTTCGTTTTTTGCAAATTCAAAGTATTTGCATTGTGTGCACAGTCATATATGGGGAAATTTATGGACATTTGTTTATGGTAATGAAATACTTTACTTTGTCCTTGCTTCCGAATAATATTATTAGCTGCTCTAATTTGTATTGCTGCACTCCAATTGGGTCATACTCACTCTGGAAGAAAAGGCAGGCAGTGTGGCATAATGGTTAATACTTTCAACTTCAAACAATGAAGTTATAAATTCAAATCCCACTGCTGACAATGTGTGACCCTGAGCAAGTCACCTCACCTGCCTGTGCTCCATTTGAAAAAATAAAATAAATGTAACCAATAGTGTCTCAAATGTTGTGAGACACCACAGATAAAATAAACAATATGAAATCTTGAAAGAGATTAAAACTAGACTAGAAGGAGATCTCACAAAATGCCCCATGCTTTTCAAACCAAAGTCTCAAGTTTGACTCCTTTTATTTCAGTTGTATCTCATATCTCCTTTCTGTCTAAAGCTACTTCTCCTAAAGAATGTTAGGAGAAACATTTGTGACAAAGATTCTTAAATGAAACATAAATGAGAATCTCTTAAGCCATCAAAGATCAACCTTTCAGCAGTAACAATGCCTATGGGCTATGGGTCATTCTGACTTTCATGATGTAGAAATTAATTAACAATTTGATTTGCTCGCTTCTGTATTCCAACCATGACAATCAAGAGGTTTATTTTTCTCCTATGGCCCATCGTAGGAGTTTTTTGTTTTCCTCTACTCTAGATCTGGTTGTTCCATTATCAACCTTAATGTACAGTGGTGTGAAAAACTATTTGCCCCCTTCCTGATTTCTTATTCTTTTGCATGTTTGTCACACAAAATGTTTCTGATCATCAAACACATTTAACCATTAGTCAAATATAACACAAGTAAACACAAAATGCAGTTTTTAAATGATGGTTTTTATTATTTAGGGAGAAAAAAAATCCAAACCTACATGGCCCTGTGTGAAAAAGTAATTGCCCCCTTGTTAAAAAATAACCTAACTGTGGTGTATCACACCTGAGTTCAATTTCCGTAGCCACCCCCAGGCCTGATTACTGCCACACCTGTTTCAATCAAGAAATCACTTAAATAGGAGCTGCCTGACACAGAGAAGTAGACCAAAAGCACCTCAAAAGCTAGACATCGTGCCAAGATCCAAAGAAATTCAGGAACAAATGAGAACAGAAGTAATTGAGATCTATCAGTCTGGTAAAGGTTATAAAGCCATTTCTAAAGCTTTGGGACTCCAGCGAACCACAGTGAGAGCCATTATCCACAAATGGCAAAAACATGGAACAGTGGTGAACCTTCCCAGGAGTGGCCGGCCGACCAAAATTACCCCAAGAGCGCAGAGACGACTCATCCGAGAGGTCACAAAAGACCCCAGGACAACGTCTAAAGAACTGCAGGCCTCACTTGCCTCAATTAAGGTCGGTGTTCACGACTCCACCATAAGAAAGAGACTGGGCAAAAAACGGCCTGCATGGCAGATTTCCAAGACGCAAACCACTGTTAAGCAAAAAGAACATTAGGGCTCGTCTCAATTTTGCTAAGAAACATCTCAATGATTGCCAAGACTTTTGGGAAAATACCTTGTGGACTGATGAGTCAAAAGTTGAACTTTTTGGAAGGCAAATGTCCCGTTACATCTGGCGTAAAAGGAACACAGCATTTCAGAAAAAGAACATCATACCAACAGTAAAATATGGTGGTGGTAGTGTGATGGTCTGGGGTTGTTTTGCTGCTTCAGGACCTGGAAGGCTTGCTGTGATAGATGGAACCATGAATTCTACTGTCTACCAAAAAATCCTGAAGGAGAATGTCCGGCCATCTGTTCGTCAACTCAAGCTGAAGCGATCTTGGGTGTTGCAACAGGACAATGACCCAAAACACACCAGCAAATCCACCTCTGAATGGCTGAAGAAAAACAAAATGAAGACTTTGGAGTGGCCTAGTCAAAGTCCTGACCTGAATCCAATTGAGATGCTATGGCATGACCTTAAAAAGGCGGTTCATGCTAGAAAACCCTCAAATAAAGCTGAATTACAACAATTTTGCAAAGATGAGTGGGCCAAAATTCCTCCAGAGCGCTGTAAAAGACTCATTGCAAGTTATCGCAAACGCTTCATTGCAGTTATTGCTGCTAAGGGTGGCCCAACCAGTTATTAGGTTCAGGGGGCAATTACTTTTTCACACAGGGCCATGTAGGTTTGGATTTTTTTTTCTCCCTAAATAATAAAAACCACCATTTACAAACTGCATTTTGTGTTTACTTGTGTTATATTTGACTAATGGTTAAACGTGTTTGATGATCAGAAACATTTTGTGTGACAAACATGCAAAAGAATAAGAAATCAGGAAGGGGGCAAATAGTTTTTCACACCACTGTATATCCTGAAGGGACAAGTAAAGGCAGGCTTTCTGGCAGTTGGGTGTGAGTGACAGCACTGTTCTGCCTGTCTCTCTTCTTCTTCTCTAAAGGGGAACATAATAAAGCAGTTACTGATGATGTTCCCTTGTAATCCTTCCTCATCACCCCCTAGACTTGAGTGGTTGACAACATAGTAATTTGATTGCACTACATTTTTCTTATATAACAGTTAACTATTTGCCCTATACATGCATAAACCTGAGCACATTCATTTGGTGTAACACGTTCATTTTGCTTTGGCAGTAATAAAGTAATAGCAGAAATGGTTTGCAGGTGGGAACCTTTACATGCTGTGGACACTACAGGGTGCCCCAGCTCCCCCAATCCCAACACAACAGACGCAGGGCACAAGTTAAAAACTCAAAGAGCGGTTTTATTGTGGGAAACAGCGTTTCCCATAGCCACAGCCATAAGTACAATAACACAGCTATAATTCTTTATTCTTTTCTCTCTCTCTCTCACTTGGTCTCTGCCTCCTCCACTCCTTCCAGCATGATTCATTCACCTTCCACCTGACTGGGACTCGCCTCTGTGAGGCCTGCAAGTCCTCTTATATTGGCCAACCTGGAAGTGCTTCTGCTCTTCCTCCCAAGTGGTCTGTAAGCACTTTCGGGTAAGGTGGAAATCGAATGCCATGCGGCTCCTCAGTCTTTCGAGCGCCCCCTGGCAGCACCCATGGTATCCAACAGGGTGAGGTAAAACACTCAAAATCCCATGATGCCCTGTGGGAGTCCTGGGCACCGCTCCAGCCCAGGGCAGCTACCATCTAGCATTCTGGGGGAGGCAGTGTTCTAAAGAAGCTGCCTTCCCACCATTCTTCTGTCTCTTGGGCGTCCCATCTGGGTTGGGCTGTTGGCCGTCCATTACATTGCAAAAAAATCTAACAACATAACATTTCAAACATAAGAAATATTTGAGTTTAGAATTTGTTGTTACTGTGTTTTTTTTTTTTACTGTTAACATTTTAAATACAATTAGATCAAAATGAAAACATTTTATGGGATCTCTTTTTCATTCCTTTAGTCCTGTGTAACGGCAGATCCTGTGCAATGCAGGCCTTCTAAAATATTTGTCACTGTTTGGGCTTCATTATTTTTGTGTATACATTTGGGTTATATTTCTGTGGTTAAAACTGTACATATAATGTTACTGCCTTGATTCATCAGGATTATTACTTTTGCACTCTGAGAAGTGTCTTGATTTTTTTAGTGAAATGTATGGACAGTTGTTTATGGTAGTAAAACACTTTACTATAACAAAAACTGTAGTCCTTATTTCTGAATAATATTACTATTTGCTGTTATTTATATTGCTCTGCTCCAATTAGATCACTATCATTGAACAAGAAAATGCAGGCATCGTGGTTAAGACTTTGGATTTCAACCCCTAGGTTCTGAATTCAAATCCTACTTCTGACACCATGTGACCATAAGCAAGTCAGTTCATCTGCCTGTGCTCAATTGAATAATATGAAAGAAATGTAACCAAATGTTGTACAGAACCTTGGATAAAGGCATCAGTCAAATAATATGCAAAAAATATGAAGCACTGAAAGAGATTAAAACAAAATTAGAAAGAGATCTCATAAAATATAAAAATGTTTCTCAAACCAAATTCTCAATTTTATACCTCAGTTGTGTCTCATATTTCCTTTTTATCTAAAGCTGATTCTCCTAAGGAATTTTATGAGAAATATCTGTAACAAAGCTGATTCTTAAATGAAATATACATGAGAATCTCTTTTGGGCCTCTGAGCCATTAAAGATCAGCTGTTGAACAGAAAATGTTCCTATAGGAGCTGGCACTGTAAATTTCACACGAGGACATCACGGTGGCTCCCAGATGCCTGGTATTATACCTTTTTCTTCACTGAACAGTGGCAAAGTCCCTGAGAAAGACACAAGACCTGCTGACCGAATGGCAAGTGCAGGCTACCCTCTGAAGACCTTGCTGCAAGCCATTTCCTGAGACTGGCACTCTGCAGATGCAGAGAAAAGGATCAATGTCGATGTGAGATGAGAATAGGGAAGGTCTAGTTTTTATAAAAGATCACTCAGCCGGAAAACTAGCTGCTGGCCCCGTGGCAGATTGAATGTGCCTCTTGTGAAATTGACTCTGGCTGCCTGATGTGGCCGTGTCATTGATTCATTATAAAACGAGGAGATGTTTTTGCCACCTGCTTCATTATGCTAAGAAAAGAGCCAGAAAGAGGAGGGAGGAGGACAGGTTTGCTCTCTAGAGTACAGGTTTACTTTTCTGCTTGTCTTTAAGAATCTAGTTTGTGCACTTACTGGCCACAGTGCCATACTAAATTTGTATGACTTTATACTTTTCTTCCTTGCTTTACTGCTCTATCTTAATAAATTAAAGCCAAAGTCAGAAGCAGCATTATCAAGATATGTGAAGAACAGGAACACTGAAGACTAGACTGTCAGATATACAGTATATGAATCTGCCTCTTTAACCTGACCTCACTTTACCAGTAAGGCTGACACCAGCCCTGGATGAGATGAGTTGCACAACATTGAATCCCAATGGATTTAATTTGGCTTTTTTAATGTTAATCAGCAGAAAAAGACTCAAAGTTAAAACAGCTCTGTAAAGTGACCTAAATTAATAATATAAAACACATAATAAGTGATTACATAAGTGTTCACCGTCTTTAACATGACAAACCTGTATCATCACTGTTGTAGCCAATTGGTTTTAGAGGTCACAGAATTACTTCAATGGAGATCACTTGTGTGTGGTTTCAGTTGATTGTAGTATAAATGCACCTGAGTGTGGAAGGTTCAACTTGTGGTGCGTCACTATGGTGGCCTAACTCACACAATGAAAACAAAAGAACACACAATATAATGATGCTTCAAGTCAGGTGTGAGGGACGACTGGAGCTTCAAAGAACGGGGGAGACAGCATGTACAGGACACTGTCTTCCCTGGTTCACTAGATGTCAAGCCCCTTGGGTTGTGGCAGAGCCCCAGATTCCCACAGGGCACCTTGGGAACTGGAGTTGTTTGGTTAAGCCCTATTGGGCCCCGTGGGTGCCACCATGGGGCACAAAGAGAACCTGCTAGCCCTATTTTATCAGGCTCTAGCCTAAACCAGAAGTGCTCCTGGGCCAGTTATGGAACACCAGAAGTACTCCCTGGTTTTACAAAAAAGGGGAGCCAGAGTCGGGAGGAGGTGGACGAAGCTTGCTGGAGGAGCAGAGGAGGCTGAGAGAAGAAGACAAAAGAATTGCTGTGTGCTTGCTTTTAATGAGATTAGATTATGTAATAGTGGTTGTGGTGTGGGAAATTCTTCCCAATAAGAGTTTCAGATAAATAAAATCCCTGTATTGCGTTCACACTTTTGTCTAAACCTTTGTGTCAGGTAAAACGCAAACAAGGCAAAAAAAAAAAAAAAAAAACTAGGTCACTGAATATTCCTTGAAGTCCAGTTAAATAAATCATGAAGAAATGCAAAGTGTATGGCACAGCTGCTTAGAGCAAGCAATCAACAAATACTCTGTAGTGGTCCAGTGCCGCTAAGATTCACACCGTCGATGAGACAGTGATTTATTTATTTTTTTGGTGGAGATTCTAGGGACGCATCTTGCTTTTCATTTTTATTTAATATATTATTTATATATTCGTTGGTTTTGTGTCTCTGCTTGTGAGTATGTGTGGGTCAGGCCAAGGCTAGGTGCGTCCCTGGAATCTCCACCAAAAAAATAAATAAATCACTGTCTCATCGACAGTGTGAATCTTAGCAGCAGCACCTTACCGCCACAACTGAGTGATCATGCAAGAAGGAGACTAGTGAGGAAGTGCCACCAAGAGACCTATGATAATTCTCAGGATATTACAAGCTACAGTGCTTCAGAATAGAGAGACTGTGCAGAGAACAGCCAGTTCCCAGTTGCTTCACCATGTGACGATGCGGGTTCTGCTCCACTCTCCCATCGGCTGTTAGGGAGCCCTTGAACCCAACACCGTCGGTAATGTCACCGATGAGCTAGACAGTGAGGCAATAAACAATTGAGCAAGGGGATGATGTATAAAAGTGCAAAGTGCTTTTATTCAAACAACAAATCCAAAGTGCAACAGTGCAGTGTTCAAAGTTAAAGTGCTATGCAGTTCTTTCATAAACTTCATTAAATAAATAATCCTTAAAACTAGTGCTGAAGTAGAGGTTAAAATCCATTAGAAAACATCTTTAAAACAACGAGGTTAAAACCATGCAGATAGCTGTCCTTTTAAAAATCCGGTGCATCCTTCTACTACTGGCGGCCCCCCTTGCTCCTCCCACCTGGGTTTCTCAACAGGGGAGTCGCTCTGCATGCAGCTGACCTTCTCTGCACTGTCCTGCTTCAGCTGTTTGGATCGCCTCACCGTCCCCTGGCTCCGGTAAGCTCCTCCAGACAGCGACTTGGGTTCCACAGCGATCGGGGCGCCCACGCTGGGGAATACACACCCCAAGTCCCAACTCCCACTGCCCGTCCGCGGCCTTATGTGGAGAGTCATCCACCTTCCGGTCACCCTTCAAAATCAACTCTGCGGAAGCGACCACTACTGCTACTTCTCGGGTGTCGGCCTAACACCCAAGCTACCTGTACAGCTGCACGCGAGCGCTCTCTCTCTCTCTCTCTCTCGCTTGCTTGCTTGCTGCAACCTCCGTTTCTTTCTGTCTTTCCTTTTACTTCTTTCTCCCTTTAACGGGTGACCATATTTTGATTTCCAAAAAAGAGGACGATCGGCACGGCCTCCAGACGAATTCAGACAAGCTTCTTGGTGGTTGATGAACGTTATTATACTTCAATGGTGCAGAATTAACCTCTGTAATAAAATAAAATGAAATCTGTAAAAACGTATAACAAAATAATAGCTTTCTTAGACTCTTCAAATAAATAATTAAATATTGTTCTAAATATGAACTATTCTGTTCCAGCTTCAACAATATATCTCTTAAATGTAATAAAATAAATAACAGAAGAGTCTCACAAAGACAAAAAAACTTAAATAAAAAGAATCTAGACTTTTCATCTTTAGTTTTCTTCTTCATTCTGCTTCTCTTCTTCATCCTCCTTGTCAGCCCATCCATATTTTGCTGTAGAGCTGATCTTTCCTCGCAGTTTTCGATAGCTTAACAAATAAGCATGAAAGTCTTTGCAAGACATGTCTTTGAAGTTGTACTGAACTAGTAGAATCCCCTTTAGTGACTCTCCTTGGTCCACTGGCTTTGCATTAGTGAAAAAACCCTCTCAACATTTGCATTGTGAGAGGGAAGTGCAAAGACAAACTGTGCAATTGTCAGTAGCTCTGAGTAACATGCAATGCTTTTGCCTTTTCAAAATATTTGGTCCACTTCTGGTGTACCTGCAGGCCACTGAACTCCTCATCATGGTTGCACGTTTCTGTGAATTTCCTCAGATTGGTGACCTGGTCAAAACACTTAACATCATCAACTGCCACCCCCTTCTCTCCAAGGTAATTGATGCATGCCTCCACATCATTCCAGTTTGGTGGCTCACTCAGATCCATCCACAAGAATGTTGAGAACTCTTCCATGGGAGTCATCCACTTCTCCAGATACTCCAGACATGCACTGTACATGCCATGCACATCTGCACAGATCTGGTCACAGCCTTTGTCAAGTCCATCTTTGCGCTTCTCTGCCAGTAGTCCCTTAACTTTAAGGGACATGAAGTTGTTGCTCTTGCGTTGAAGAAGAATGGTATGTATATTGTTTAATATCTTCTTCACTTCCATAATGGACATGTTCTCCTGTTCCATTTCTTGAATATGGGTGTGGAACACAGACATGAGTGTGTGCATGTGCCAAAGGTAGATTTCAGCAAAATCATTTTCAAAAAAACTCTTGAGTGCTATGGGTGGCTTTTGCTGAGACAGAAAATATGCCTTTAAAGCTGGAAACATCTGTAACATCCTCTCAATGCTTGGGAACAATGACAGCCACCTTGTCTTGCTGTGAGAGAGCATCCTTCTGTAATCAATCTCAACGAAATCACAATACTCCTTCAGGCTCTCAGTGCGCACAGTGTAAATGTGAAAGTACTGGTAGATTTTGAATATGATATTCTCAATGTCAATTTCTATTGTGCCTGCCCCATGGTGTGCACAATTATTCAATATGTGTGCTGGGCAACCCACACCGATCAGAGTCTTGTTTTGCAGCAAACTCTTCAAATTTGCAAACACATTCTTTCCAGCTTCATCACGTCGGATTCCTCCAAAATTTGTGTTGCAATTGTCTCCAGTAAATGCAATGCAATTTTTCCGACAGATTGTTTTTTGCCAGGGTTTCTGTGAGATATTTTGCAATGGTTTCTGCTGTCTCATTGGGTGTGTCTTTAACTTCAATCAATTTTGTTTGCACGCCACCCTTCTTCCAGTCAAAATACTGGATTATGACTGGGAATATTTTCACTGCTCCGTGGTTACTCCCGTCTGTGGAAACACCACAGTACTGGATTTCTTTGAGTGCTTCATGAGTGATTTCAACAGAGTTGGGGGCTATAGCACCATTGACGATGGCTTCGGTCTTGATGCGAGCACTACTAAACTTTTTTGCAATGTTAGAGTCAGGAAATGCCTTTTTAAGCAAAGTACTGGTGCAATCCATGGACCTGTAACTGTTGTGATGTTTCACTGTATGAAAAGCCATTGCACCTTCTGCTGCATTTACATCATCCTCTGTTTTTCCTGGTCTGACAAAAAAACTCTGTCAACTTTGCAGATGAACTAGTCTCACCTCGCACAGCTTTTTTATGTTTCTCGGTATCCATGTGGGCTTTCAGATCCCCAGCACCTTTATTGGATACCGAGACATATGTACCGGCTTTGCACACGGTGCACTCCGCCTCCCACTTGTCCCGACCGGGACGGTATGTGGGAAATTTTCTTTGCAGTTCTTCAGTGAAGCTGCACTTACGCTTCGGCATTTTCCCTGCTATACTGCTCCGCTCTCTGCTCTGATCCCTGTCTGCACTGCTCCCTGTCTGTGTCTGTGTGTTTGCGCGCACGGCAAAGACCTGCCCACAAGGCAGCCTCCCGGTAATTACGTCGCGCAAAAAAGTAGTACCCTAGTATTGTGTGCAAAACGCCAGTCAATTTACGTACACGCGTAACGGTCATATGAAAAACCGGACATTTTCGTGAATTTATAAAACCCGCCAGGACGCCCCGGACAGGACGTAAAAAGTGGACATGTCCGGGCAAAAGAGGACGCTTGGTCACCCTGCTTTAACCTGCTCGCGCTTCTCTATATATGCGGAGAGGACATGGCAGCTGCAGCCCATTAGCCACAGGAACAATCACGGATGTGGGCAGTCCCTCACCTGTGCACTTAGGTGAGAAACGCCCACACCGCAGATCGCCCTGCAGCTCGCTACAGTTACCACGCCCCCTCGCTAAGCCGCGAGCGCGGCGATTATTTATTTAAAACAAAACTGCCTTTGCTGGAAGAGCTGTGGACCCATAACACCACACACCAGTCAGAGCTTTATGGGAGAGTGGCAAAGAGGAAACCACTGGTAAAAAAAAAGTGTACATCTCAGCTAGAATTTGCCAGAATGCACTTGGGAGACTCTGAAGTCAGCTGGAGGTCGTAAAGAGAAAGCCACTATCAACAAGACAAGACATCTCAGGTATAATTTGGCAGAAGGCATACAGGAGACTCTGAAGTCAGGTGAAAAAAGGTTCCATGGTCAGATGAGACCAAAATTCAATTTTCTGCCCATCAGACAAAGTGTTGTGTTTGACATGAAATCTGCATCATCCCCACTGTGAAATGTGGTGGTGGCAGCATCATGTTGTGGGAATGCAGCTCTGAAGCAGGCTATGGATGGTTAGAGGGGGAAATAAATGCAGCAAAATACATGTAAATCCTGGAGGAAAACCCGATGCAGTCTACAAGAAACCTGAGCCTTGAGAGAAGATTTGTTTTCCAGCAAGACAACAACCCCCAAAACATAAAGCCAAAGCTACACAGGAATTGCTTTGAAAGCAATATTAATGTCCAGGAGTGGCCAACTCAGAGTTCAGACCTTAATCCAATGTAAAAATTGTGCCTGGACTTGAAAAGGCTGTTCAGTCATAATCACTATGCGACCTAACAGAGCAGTTTTGCAAAGTTGAATGGTGGGAGAATAGCAGAGAACATATGTGCAAAGTTGATAAGAGACCTGTGCACACAGACTTAAGGCTGTCATGGCTGCCAATAAATACTTACTTGAAGGGAGTGAATACTTAAGCTATCAATTATTTTCTGTTTTATATTTGTAATTTAATGAGAACACTTTACAGAGAGGGCGGCACTGTGGCTTAGCGGTAGCGCTGCTGCCTCACAGTAAGGAGACCTGGGTTCGCTTCCCGGGTCCTCCCTGCATGGAGTTTGCATGTTCTCCCCGTGTCTGCATGGGTTTCCTCCCACAGTCCAAAGACATGCAGGTTTAGGTGCATTGGCGATCCTAAATTGTTCCGTGTGTGTGTGCTCTGCGGTGGGCTGACACCCTGCCCAGGGTTTGTTTCCTGCCTTGCACCCTATGTTGGCTGGGATTGGCTCCAGCAGACCCCCATGACCCTGTAGCTAGGGTATAGCGGGTTGGATAATGGATGGATGGACTTTACAGAGATCTGATTTCACTTTGAGAGTAAAGAGTGTCATTATCTGTTGATAATAAAAAAAAAGAATTAAATCCACTGTGATGCAATGTAGTACAACAATAAAATGTGAAAACTTCCACAAGGTTGAATACTTTTTAAAAGCATGGTATTTATGGGTGGCTTACATTTATTTTCATTGTATGTTTTAATGTGATCAGAAGATGAAATAATTAAACTAGAAAGTAAAAAAAAATTTGACAAATTAAATCAAAGGTTTTCTTTAATGATGTTCTGCATTTAAATGCATATCTTAAGGCCAGGATATAAGATTAGAAGTGCTAAACAAGGTAGTATTCAAACCGTTCCTTGACACAATGTGTCTTGCCCTCTACACCATTTGTGGTACACGTCAGGATATCATCTTATCATCACTACTGAAAGCCATTTATTACCACACCAAGTAACTGACAAGAGATGTCAGGAGTATTTTGAAGAGTATGTTCAGAAACCAGGGAACACTCATGGGAACAGCGTTAAACAGATTTGCGAGGTGTCTTCTGGAATCCCTCACTAATAAATAAGATGGCAAATGACATGTCATCAGCTGACATATACGGAATGATATGCTACAATAGAAAGGCATCCCCAGATACAAAATGGAATGTGAATAAAGTCATCCATATGGTGACAAAAATGATGAAAAGCATTAAGCAAAATCAAGGAGCTTAAATATGAACAGGGTTGGTACAGTTGTGCAGTGGGTAGCACTGTCCCCTCACAGATCCAGTGTCTTGGATTTGTATCCTGTACCAGGACATTATCCATGTGGAGTCTGAAAGTTCTCCCTAGGTTTCCTCCAGATAATCTTACCTTTCTATCCCCTCCCCAAGGATGATGACTTTAGGTTAATTTGTAAATTCAAGTTGGCCTCAGTATGGGAGTGTGCATCATAGGGCCCTGAGAGAACTGGTGTCCAGTGCAGGTCTTTTTCATATTTTGTGTCCAGTGCTTCCAATAAAGATTCCAGCTTCCATGACCATGGACTGGATTAAGTGGGTTTGAGAATATTATGTGAAACCAAAACATTTTCCAAAGACTACAAAAATAAGTATAGCCCAGAACAAATCACCAGGCTTTCCTAAAAACATGCCTTTAAAGTGAATTGGTAACCATTAACTAGCCCAATATGGGTGTCTGTATGATTGTGCCCCGTAATGAAGTGGTTTCCTCTCCAGTGTTGGTCTAGGATAAGCTCTGGATTTTTGCAATGCTAAAAGTGCTAAATGGATGGATGGATTGCTGGCAAAGTTAAATTCTCTTCTGCAAATAAATGGTGTGACCAGCAAGGGGCACTCCAGCCACCCAGCCCCAACACAGACAGACCTTAGGCACAAGTCTTTATAACACACACATTATATTTTCAAGGGGAAAGGCTTTTCTTTCATTCCCCCTACAGCACAGTACCATACACAGCACACAGCACTTTATTTTCCTTCTTCCTTCTTTCCTCTTCCTTCTTCCTCTCCTTTCCACCTCCACACCTCCACTGGCAAGCTTCATCCCTGTTCCTTCCTACTCTGTCTCTCTGAGTGAAGTGAGGCGGATCCCTTTATGCGGCACCTGGGGGCACTTCAGGTGGCTCATCAGCATTATTTGGAAATACTCCCAGGTGTGGTGAAAACCACAAGTAGGGCTCTACACTTCCCCCTGGCAGCCCCCGTGAAACCCAACAGGGCTGTAGCAAACTCCAACTCCCAGCGTTCCATGCGGGAATCTGTGCAGCCACACCAAACCCAATGGAGCTGCCCTGTAATGCTCTGGGGGAGGCATTGTCTTGCTCACATCCCCTGGTCCTTCCCATATATCAGCCTCCTTGCTGGGAAATGGCTGTGGCCATCAGTCACAATGGATACAATATTTTATTTTGAGGTTAAATTCTTTTTTTGATCATTTATAAATATTATAGTTCCTATTCAACCATACAGACCTCCAGTCCTCAAAAAGAAAGGGAATGAAAGCGTAGTCAGAAATGGAGGACTATGGAAGTCAACAAAGAATTGGTCTTGTGTAAAAGTGCTTAAGAAGTACATTTAAACTTCTTGAACCTGCCTGGTGTCTGTCTGTGCTTTTTTGTTTTTCTTCTTCTTTAACTTGCCTTCTGTTTCTGAAGGCTCAGGCATAAGGGTTGTCTGTATCAATGAGAGATGTCTTTATTTTCAGGCCTTGAAAGTCTTTGCTAGGTGCTTCATCTGAACCTGTATGCACTGTGTCATGGGGGATTATCAGTAGAGGCTCCTATGGATGGTAAAGATAGTGAGGATCTTGTGTTTGAAATATCACCTTCTTGTATTTCTGTGGAAGTTATTATGTCTTTTGATAGTTCCAGTGGTTTATATACAGCAAGCAGTACTTTTCTACTGCTGGCAGACCACAGTGCTGGCACGCTGCTCTATGTTCAGGCTAACCTTGTAGTTTGGCATTTATGGCATTTAATTTTTTCTAGTTTGTATCATTGAAATGGGTCCTGCTTTTGGATTGAGGTTGTACTGAGGTTGCATCTCTTGCTGTTTCTCGTGGCATAACAATGTCTTTGGTCTTTTCAATGAAAACAACCAGTCAAAAGAGGTTCCCATGGATGACAAAGATAAGGAGCTGTTGATACTGCATGGACATATGTGTTCTAAATTGTTTATTCTTGCACTTCCTGTGAAAGTTACTGTATGATGTCTTTTAGTAGTTCAGATGGTTTATTTAGAGCAAGCAGCACTTTTCCCTTGGTTATGGGCCACAGTGCTAAGCACACTGCCCAGTGGCTCTGTATTCAGGCTGACTTCTCAGTTTGGTATGTGTGACAGGGTCCTGCTGTCTCATTGTTTTTCATTTGTCATCAGCAAAATGGCTCCTGCTTAGGCTTAAAGTTAAGGTGTGGTTGTGTCTCATGTTGTTTTCCTGGCATAATGGTGTGTTTCAGTTTGCTTTGTAATTAGAGTGTATGATTTTCAGTTACAATGAAAACAAATGGTCTCCTCTAAAGACTGAGGAAGACCTCACTTCCTGCAGGAAACTGTGTTGTTTAAAGAATTGCATTCTTTATCTGACTGGCCTATACTCTTTTGCCACTCTTTTGTTCCCTCCAGCCATGGTGCATGCACACATGGATGTGAAAATGATCAGGTGACCTGTGCAATGTGTTTCACTGTGAGCAGAGGTCGCCATGGTTGTTTTCCTGTCAGCAATGTCACATTTCTGCACCATTGTGCTTTACTGACAGCTATGGCATGCTTCTACATCATGGGTTCCTTCAAGATGGCCCCTAAGCCTAATTATGTGGGTAAGGGAGCCCACTCCTCCATTTCAGGGGCTGTGTTATGTCTTAAGCTCTTGATTAAGACCAAGATCAAGGTTGAAGGCCCACACAGCTTTATTTTCCCTGTCAGCTAGGATGGGTGTCCACATCATCACTTACCATAAGGAGGACCCAAACCCAATTATGTGGGTGAGGGAGCTCATTCCTTCAGTTCTTTGGTCTTGTTACACATGTCACTTTCTAAGCTATTGATGAAGACCAAGATCAAAGTTCAAGGCCTAGTTGTTCACAAATTTTTGTGTGATGGACAGAAAACCCATAGCCTTTAATAAATACAGCTAGATGTATGATCAATCTCCAAACAAGTTTAGTGTAATACAAAAGAAAACCTGTTCTATTTCAGCCAGGGTTTGGATTTAAATGCCATTTTGATGTCTGTCTTCTTTATTTTTGATTCATTTGTCTATGTTAACATTATTGATAATCTAGTTTCCTTAAGCCTGTCTTATGTACCATTTGCCTTTTATGTGGTTCCCCAGGAGGTGGGTTCACCTGCCCATTACTGCTAAGGCTTGTTCTTAGCCCTATAAAGGTGGGAGCAGCCCACAGTCCTGTGTGGTTTATTAGAAAACACTTGGAAGGGGTGAGTTTCTTGGAATTGGAATTTTGCTTGTGCTTTGTAATTTACTGGATTTTTGACCTTTTTGACTTGTTTCCCTTGGATTGTCTTTCCCTTTTCTGGCAACTTCTTTTGGCCTTTTGTGATCCAAGGAATATACTTTTTGTTCAGAGCATTTTTGATGAACAAATCTTTTATTTAATAAAGATCCTGTGTTTTTGCCCTTGTTACTAGCTGGGGGCATTGGGCATTTTGTGCATTGTTGTGCATTTTTTGCATTTTGTGCATTGTTGGGGACTTTGTGTGCTGAGAAACTCTCAAGTTTCATAACACAACTTGAGTAAACACAATATAGTTCTTAAATAGATATGTGATTTATTGAAGGAAAAAACTTCATGAACATCTGTTTCATCTATGAGTAAAAGTAAGTTTCCTTGTGTTTTTACTGAAATATGTCACCTTTATTCGTAAGCAGTTTTGACATGAAAATCTACAGTTAGCCCAGTCAAATATGCTGAAAAAGTCAACAATTTCCATGGGGTGCAATTACTTTTTCACATGGTCCAAACATTAGACTTCCCTGCCTTTTTACTGCGCTACACTGGTTCCTTTTACAATAAATTCCCTTTGTACATCTGCTGGTGCTTGGACATGACATCATTAAAATAATGGATTTATAGTTTGATTTTTATAATGGCTTATGTTAATACTCAGACAACTCACTTTTTTTCTGGAGTTTGTTGAACTTTATAGGCAATCTGTTATTTGCCTCAGGATCTAAATTCTGACCGTCCATTCTCTTCAGAATGACAGTGTGTGGGTCCACAACTTTTTGTTACATATTGGGATCCATTCCTGATAAACGGAATATCAATTCTGATATACAGCAAAATGTATTTTGCCCTTAAAAGTCCTTTTCCTCTTTCAGGCTGAGTGTATTTGTATTACTACTACTGAAAGCACCGATTTCAGTCCAGACCCATCACATGCTTTTTCACCACCACTTATTCCACTATGTTTTAAGAGTCATTGAGCTTAGCAGACATCTAGTCCCTGCTTCAAAGAAAATGGGTGGTTTGCTAGGTAAAAAAATTTCTTGCTGCCAATACTGAAGACTGGTGACCTACCCACTAGAACAGGGGTCACCAGCTCCGGTCCTGGAGAACCACCGTGGCTGCAAGTTTTCATTCTAACCCTTTTCTTAATGAGTGGCCTGTTTTTGCTGCTAATTAACTTCTTTTGAATTCATTTTAATTGACTTGCTCCTGAAGACTCAGACCCCTTAATTGTTTATTTTTCCTTCATTAGCAGCCAAACAGTAATGAGCTACAAAATGAGCCAAAACAACTGGTGACCATCACACAATATCTGAAAATAAAGAAAGATGAAGGTCTCAGCAAAGTCGATCTGCTCAGGTCCCCAAAACATTTGACCGGTGCTCTTAGAAAAAGAAAATCAACAATTTCAGAAATGTCTGCTGTTGCACCACGAGAGCAGCAACAAGCCACAGATTTAAAGAACGGGTTTAATTGACAACAAACTTAATTAAGCAACTGGTTGGCGTGAAATTGGTTGGAGTTTGAAGCCCTCACTTAGCTGGTCTTCTGTTGGCTCACTCACTTCACATTTCATTTCTATTTGGGTGCCATTTAAGGAAAGAAACGAAGCAATTCAGAGGAATGATGAAGAAATTCAGGGGAACAAATCTTAAAAAGCAATTCAATTAAAATGAATTCACAAGAAGTTAATTAGCAGCACAAACAGGGCACTCATTAAAAAAAGGGTCAGAATGAAAACCATGTAGCCACGGTGGTCCTCCAGGACCGGAGTTGGCGACCCCTGCATTAGAAGACAGAAAATGGAGGACACTGCCAAGTAAATGCCTGGCTCACTCGGCTACCCAGCCTGGTCTCCCTTTGTCAGCAGTAACGCTTTGGTAAAATTTGCTCCTTTCTAGACTCTTCCCCACGTTTTCCAAACTGCATGGTCTGCACAAGCCGACACACTTCTCATTCTTGAATTCTTAAAGCTTGCTGGTCCCTGGGGATACGTCATTCTTCCTCTTAGTGAATGGCAAAATACCATCTTCACCCATGGAAGTTACAGTATGCACACGGGTTTTCTCCACTCTGTGTGACAGTCATTCTTTCACACCATTTAGTCATCACACGCCAGAGAAGCTGGCTTTTTGATGCTGCTTTACTGAATGCACAGAGTTTCTTTACAAGCAGTTATCAGCTGGAACAGCACCGTCTTCCCTGGAAATGTTCCCATTTGTTATTTTAATTTAGCTCCTCAATTTGCATAATTATTCATTCTGGGGAACTCGGATATGTCTGTCTCTTTTACTGTCACACAGAAGTTCTGTCCTATCATCCATCTGCCATGCATATTCATGGAGTATAAAAGGACAAATTCTAAGGCTTGGTCTGTTCTTTAATGTGATAAAGAAGAAGGACTGCAGGATCCACCTAAATGTTATCCATTTGTGTCAGGAGTGCTGATGGAGAAAGGCCTCATGAACCTGATTAAAAGTGCTGCTTTGTGCTCTACAAGTCAATGCCTGCTTGCTGGATCTGATGAATGAGAAGTGGCCAAACCCCCTCAACGTGAGTAGGAGGACAAGCCCTTTGGATTTGAATCAGTTTATTGCTAAAGTACAAGCCTGGCCCTGTAATTACATAAAAATAGAGGTATACACTTGATATTATATAGCTTCTGGTCTGTGTTATGCACATTGCATTGTTGCTTAATTTTGCTCAAAATAACTCAATATGTTTTTTTGTCACATTCTGGTAGGTTACTCACTTGGGCTCACACAGTTAACTTGATGATTAGGGCTAAACATGTGACCTTGTGGTTCACAATTTTGAACCTTTGCCTGGAGTCCCCTGCATTATTAATGTCTTCAGAAACTGTGGTCCACAAGAAAACAGACAAATATAATGAGGGCTGACATTCTTCCTGGTCACTTATATTGACAATATGGTGCACTCAGAAAGAATTCAGACTCCTTCACTCTTTCATTTTGTAAAGCTGCAGCACTTAAATCTCTTAAATTCTTTTTTCCTTCATCAACTAACACTCAATACCCCAGAATGACAAAGCAAAACAGGATTTTAGATATTTGCGCAAATTTACTAAAATAAAACAATCAAACTATCTCATTGACACAAGTATTCAGATCCTTTACTCAGTACTTAGTTGAAGTCTCCTTTTTGTAGTGATTCCAGTGTGAAGTCTCCTTGGGTTTGATGTGACAAGCTTTGCATGCCTGAATTTGGAGATTTTTTCCAATTCTTCTATGATCCTCTCAAGCTCTGTCAGGTTGCATGGAGACCATCAGTGAACAGCTGTTTTCAGGTTTCTCCAGAGATGTTGGGTCAAATGTGGACTCTGGCTGGACCATTTAAGCACATTTACAGGGTTGTGCCTAAGCCACTTCTGTGTTGCCTGTACTTTGTGCTAAGGGTCATTGTCCTGTTGGAAGATGAACCTTTGGCCCAGTTTGAGGTCCACAGCATGCTGGAGCAGGGCTTCATTAAGAATATCTCTGTGCTTTGCTCCATTCAGCTTTCCCTCAATGATGTTTAGTCTCTTTGTCCCTGCCACTGACAAACCACCCCACATGATGATGCTGACACCACCATGCTTCACCGTTTGAATGGTATTGCACAGATGATGAGTTGTGCTTGGTTTCCTACAGACATGACATCTTGGCTTCATCAGACCATAGAATCTTGGTTGTCACCATGTAAAAGAACTTTAAGTGTCTTTTGGTAAACTTCAAATAGATTTTCATGTGTCCTTTACTGAGGAGAGGCTTCTGTCTGGCCACTCTACCATAAAGACAGGATTGATGTTGTGTTGCAGATGTGGTTGTCCTTCCTGAAAGATTCTGTGAACCTCAGATAGAGTGACCATTTGGTACCTGGTCACCCCTCTTACAAAGGTCTTTCTCTCCTTATTGCTCAGTTTGGCTGGATGGCCAGCTCTAGGAAGAGTCGTGCTTGTTGCAAACTTCCTCTGTTTATGAATTATGGTGGCTGCTGTGCTCTTATGAACCTTCAATGCTTGAGTATATTTTTGTAGCCTTACACACATCAATTCCTCAGCAGAGTCCTGTCTCTAAGCTCTGCAGGCAATTCTTTTGACTTCATGGCTTGGTTTTTGCTCTGATACACCTTGTCATCTATGGGGCCTTCTATAGACGGGTGTGTGTCTTTCCTTATCATGTGAAATCAGTTAAACTGACCACAAGTGGAATCAAAGCAAGGCGTGGAAACATCTCAGTGATGCAACTGAGCCACATTTCAAGCATCAAAGCAAAGAATTTGAATATGTGTGTCAATGAGATGTTCCAGATTTTTGTTTTTAATAAATTTGCAAAACCTTCTTAAATCCTGTTTTTGCTTTGTCATTCTGTGGTGTTGAGTGTTGCTTGATTAAGGATAAAATGAATTTAAATAATTTCAGCATAAAGCTACAACATAACAAAATGTGAAAAGAGCAAGGGAGCCTGAATACTTCCTATGAGCACCAAATTATAAAATGTTATTAGTGTTAGCTTCTTCCTGTTAAATACACCAAAGCAGTCAATGGTGTCTCTTCACTGACTGTCCTTTTATGCTCAAAGCATTGGCTGGCTCTGTAATCATATATATAAATTCCCTATAAGGTTCTATCTGTTAAAAGTCAGTGTAAAGTCCATGTAAAATTTGATGACTTGCACAGCGATTTTCAGTCATAGCCTTCATTTTCACAGTTTTAGGGAGTCGGAGGCAGATGGCAGCGCACTCCTGTGTAGCCAGTTGCATGATGTGACCTGCCCTGCTAAAGGCCAACAACCTCTCTCCTGGTACAGCAGAAGTACAGCTCCGCTTCTTCCTCCTATGTGTTTTAAAAGTAGTCTGGTCCATTTATCAAGCAGCTACCCCACATGAGCGGCAGGAGTGGTGTCATAATGTAAATTCAGAGGAAGGAGTTCATACAAATATTGCGACAAGGTGCCAAGGGAATGCCCACAGTATCTTCACTGAGACAATTCAATGGCTTGTGAAAGGCAAGAAACAACGAGTTTAGTGGCAGATGGCTACTGGGTGAAAGCGGGTATCTCTCTCATGTATAGTGGGTGACACTTGTAACTGACCCTAAGACAATGTAATAAAGTATAGCACATCAGCAAAACTGCATGAAAGCATTGTGTAGGCCTATGGTAAGTGTGCTTCTCAAATATAATGCCTGTCATCTTTTGTGCATTCAAACAATATGTGTCAGATTTTGTGCTTATTTATACTCTTTGTTGCATTTGGTTATTAAATAATGATGTCATTGTTTATTTTATTAGTTTTCACAAGTTTATTTCATTTCACTGAAGAGCCAATATAGTAACCATTATCATCAATTGATTGTTTTTGTAAGCATCTTCAGGGGCTGAGTTAACTACAGTAAGTTGTATTTTAAGTGGCTGCTTAAGAAGAGTTTTAAGAAATGTGCTGTTTGACTGCTAACATTCATCAATTTTAAGAAATGCAGACCAGTTTATAAAAAGTGTGGATGGATTTAGTCAATAAGCAGCTCTGCCATAACTCCGGTATGTTGGCTGTTTTCAATAATTTTGTCCATTTCAATTTGTTCTGTAGTAATTGTGAATTTACTGTCATACTTTTTTTGTAAATGCTCAGTTTTCTGTTTGCATTTTCAAAGATTGGCTCCAATTTTTATCTCAATGTGTCTGCCTTCTGTTTCCTTTTTACTTTCAGGTCAGTTTTTAGCATCACCTATTTAGCTTTTCCAGTGAGACATTAGCACCCAGGACCATGAATCTGAAATGAATGAGATTATGCAGTACAATTCAGGAGTTTGGTTTTATATCCTATTTTGAATTATTTGCTGTCAAATGAATTTATTAATATTATTATGAATTAATGTTTTTATTATTTACATCATTCCTCCAGTTTTAGGAGTTTGACATATTGGCCAGCATGACTGGATCAGTGGTGTGTTTGGTTCTTTGGGAAGTGTGTGCTCATTGTTTCTGGATTCCAAGCATTGCACCTATGCCACCATGATGTCTTGATTTCTTATTTTTCATTTTCACAGAACATTTACAGTTTGGTTGGCTATCATCCTTATGAGCAGTTGTATTAACCTGAAAGATCTCGAAGGGAATTTTGCTTCCCCTGGATTTTCAAACCCATACCCAAATAACTTCAAATGCACTTGGAATATTTCAGTTCCACTAGGCTGTTAGATCCAACGTTACTTCACTCATTTTAATTTTGTGTGAATTCGGCGATATGCAGGTGACCACTGGGTCTTGTGGCTTCTAGTTCTGCACCCTCATCCATTCTCCTTTTCCTTCCAAGTTGCCTCTGGTGTAGTAGTACAAACAGCACAAGACTCTGTTCCTATCCTTTACTCCTTTTAGTTGTCCTTCTGTCCGTTTTTCATGGATGCTCCTACCTGGTGATATAATTTGTCAGTAATATACTCAATGTATTAATATAAATAGACCATTTTCACTTGTTTTTGCCTTTATTGAATTTATCCTTAGCCTCATTTAAGATCTGCATTTCCATTAGTTCATCACAATGAGTCTCCATTAGCTAGCATTCTTGTATTGAAACAGCTCTTGCCACCTCCACAAATTCTCAGATGATTTCTCCATCATTGGCTGCATTAATAATGAAAATGAGTCGGAGTACAGGTGGCTTGTGGGGGACTTTGTCTTATAGTGTAGGGAGAGCCACCTGCAACTCAACATCAGCCAGACAAAAGAGTTGGTGGTGGACTTTTGACATGCCAAACAGCTTCTGAGGCCAGTCACCATTCAGGAGGAGGCTGTGGAAATGGCCCAGAGTTACAGGTACCTGGGGGTTCACATAAACAACAAACTGGACTGGTCTGACAGCACAGTGGTGCCTTACAAGATGAGCTAAAGCAGACAGTACACCCTGAGGAGACTGAGGACTTTGGATGTATCCAGCAAACTCCTGGAACTATTCTATTAGTTCATAATATCCACTGTATTGCTCTAGACTATGGTCTCCTTGTGTAGCAAGTTGAGTTCAAAAGACATGCAATATCTGAACAAACTTATTAGGAAAGACTGCTCTATCACGGGGTGAACCCTGGACACACCAGAAGCTGTTGTGGAAAAGAGGGTTATAGCAAAATTGGATGCCATCAAGAAAAATCCTCTCCATCCCTTCCAGAAGAAACTCTCTTGGAGTACCTTTAGTCAGAGGATCATTCCACAATGGTGTGCTAAGAAACACCTCTGGGGGTCTTTTCTGCTATCAGGCAATTCAATGCTTCCTCCCAACATCCAAAATTAAATTCTCTATCTCTGTAAGTTCATTTTGCAATTTCTATACTATATACAATGATTGATTGATTACATTATTTGTCCAGTAAGTCTATATCTTTACTTTTTATGTTTTTGCTTCTGTATGCATCTAAATTTCCTCTTGGGGTTCATAAAGTTTCTAGAATCTAATCTAATCTAATCTTTTTAAATCTAATCTAATAAAGAAGTATAGTAGGTGGCAGGTCAGAGGTAAGGATAATGGAAAAAATGACCCTTCATCTAATGGCCCTGGGCTTCTCTTTGGTCCAAGGTACGGGAGGCAGAGTCCAAAAGAAGACTGCAGCTGTTATGTCAATGCCTTTCTCCATAAAATGGCAAGAGTTTTATCCCAGTCAGTGTGGAGTGAAAGATCCAGCCTCCACAAACTTTTTCCTTTTCTCTTTAAATTCCAGTCACATGCATTTGTGGGATTCATTACAGCATTACCTTTGCATGACTGGTCACCTTTAAAGGTTATATGACAGCCATTGTGACAATCAGTATACTATATATGACACTCAAAATTAATCTTCATCGATGTTCATCTTCATTTACTATTAAAAAAAGTAAAATAAATAAATAAAGCAAGCAATAAACACCCTCACTCTCCCCAATCATTTGCTTGCGCCAAATTGTGAGCCGGTGTTCTGCAATTAGATTTCGGCTAATTAACCTGTCATCATCCACGATGCCAGTGATATATAATCTGCATCCATCCCATTCCTGGAGGTGACAACGCTATCAGAAAGGATTACATGTACTGCCAACGCATCACCCACTACCATTTTTCCTTCTGCATTGGCCGAAGTCTCTAAGCTCTAAGGTGGCACATTGCGTGTTAAGGTGACTCATAGTGTGTTTATGGGGGGCGTGGGGGGGTCAGACAGCCTCCTCTTATCTGTTTTTATATATATTTCATTATAATCAAGGGCTAAGGGGTTAATATGGATGAGGCTGGGAATTACTGACCCCCCCCCCCCCCCCCCCCCCCCCCATCTTTGAACAATCTTCTCATATTTTATTCCAGATAAGAAATCCTTTGTTCCTGTCTCCTAGATATCAACGAGTGTCAAATGATGGTCGATGGAGAGCCTGTATGTGATCACAATTGCCATAATTACGTGGGTGGCTATTACTGCTCTTGTAAAATTGGATACTTTCTTCACGCTGACAAAAGAACTTGCACTGGTAAAGCTGATGCACTTCTGTTTTTTTTCACCCAAATTGCATTCATTTCTCCAGATTAACACATGCCTATAAAATAGATGAGATATGTTATGCTATTTAACCACATAAAAGACTTGCAGCTGGGAAGGAGATACATATAGTTTGCGCTCAGAATCAAGAGAAGGATTTGATTCTCTCTTTATTTCTGTTTAAAAAGGAAGCTCCTCACTTGTTCTGCAGTATGAATGAAGCAGCCATGCCAATGGATTTTTCCTCTCAGACTGCAGCTAAAGCTTTATAACTTAGCACAGAGGCTGTGTAGAGATTTTATCAATGAGTAAGAAAGTCCAACCCACCAATCTTCATTCCTTTATAGCAGTGTAGCACTTCTGTGGTTTTCCTATGCCTGACATTAGCTAGAAAATTGGTGAAAACTGGGATACTTTAAGCTGGGAAACATACCTGTGAAAAAATTCACTGGAGGTAATCACTGAGTAAAAAGAGTTTAGGTGGTAGGATGGACTATGAGGACCAAAGCTGAATATTGCTGTTTTGTAGGTCTTCACATGAACCATCTACATTAAGAATGTGATAAATTTACCATTAATGAAAAATGCAATTCGTAGGGTAGAGTTGTTGAAGCCTGGTACAGTTTCTTAATGCTCTCTGCATGCAGGTTGCAAAAACCCAGTGAGAGTCTGTCCTGTACTAGACTGGCCAGGCTTGCCCCCAGTGTCTTTCCAGTGTTTTCAGTGTAAACAAATGTAGTAAGTTATTTAAATAAGGGTGTATAGACACAAGGCTATAGTCCCAAAGCAGCAGAAGACAGCTCCAGTAAAGTCTGTGAAAGGAGAGATCATCAGGGACAATGGTAAGCAGATAGTGATGTGGTGCACTACTAAGACCTGTATTCCAGGGAGAACAGTTTCTCTGCAGCTTTGAAGGCCAATGTGAGTCTGCATATACTGGAAGAGCTACAGTATATGCAATTCCCACACCAAATGAGTTGAGTAAAGCCAGCCTACCTTCGGAGAGGCCACCTGGACTGGATGGGTCTCCACCTGAGTTGATCAAATGTGCCAAAGTCACCCTGCTAAACTACCTTCATGATCTTCTCCAACAGTGTTGGGAAGAGGGGACATTACCTCAGGACATGCAAGACTGCAATATTGTCACCCTGTGCAAGAATAAAAGGAACAGAAGTGAAAACAACACCTACAAGGAAATATCTTTGCTGAGTACAATGGACAAGGATTTGGCCCAGGTAGTCCTAAATAGGCTTCAGAAACTCACAGAAAGAGCTTACCTAGCATCACAGTGTGACTTCTGGTCCAGCTCTCCATGTCTGACATGATTGTTTTAGCAGAGGATGCCTCTGTATCTCACCTTTATTAATATGACTGAGACCTTCAACCTTCTCAGGTAGGATGATATATTTAAGATCCTCTGCAAGATGGGATGTCCCCCTAAGCTCCTCAGCCTGGTCTAGTCATTCCACACAGACATGAAGGGTGTTCTCCAGTTCAATGATGCATTATCTAATGCCTTCAACATCTGCAGCTGTGTAAAAGAAGGCTGCAGCCTTGCTCCTTCACTTTCCGGCTTCTTTTTTGTTTTGATGGTGAGACATGCCTTCAAGAAATTGATTAAGGGGTTGTACCATGAAAGTATTTTGTTTCTAAAAGCAAAGACAAAAGTCTGGAAAACCTCAGTAGGGACATATTGTATTCCGAATATGCTGAATTGACCTCCCACTTCCAACAGCTGAGTGGATGGATCAATTCTCCAGAGCATGTCAAGACTTTGGCTTCGCCATCAGCCTGATGATTGCCCAAAGTGTTGAGAGTCCAAGGGACTGCCTCAACCTTTGCCAAGTTGACTCAGAGAGTCTGGAACAACAAGAAACCGACTCACCATACTGAGATAGGTGTCTATGGTACCTGTATGCTCAGCACTCTGCTGTATGGCAGTGAATCCTGGACGCTCTACTCCATACAAAAATGTCCTTCATACACACAACTTCAGGCGGATTATTAACATCATTTGGACTGACAATGTTACAGATGAGGAGGTCTTACACGTGCCAAGATTCCCAGTCTTTACACTTTGAAGATACAGAACCAACTTTGCTTTGTGGTCACAAGCAGTACTGAAAAAGTACCAAAAAAATTTTTTAAAAATGGTATGGTATCAGCTAGTTTTGTACTTTCAATACTTTCGGTACATAAAAGATCAGCTCTTCATTGTGCTGAAGACTCAACAGTAGATTTCCCCCATCCTCAATGCATTGGAAAATTCAAAAGGGTAATCATGGAGTGTGACGAGGGAGGTTAAGCATGCAAAAGTGTGCCACACTGGAGAGCCTTGAGTGAGACTTGGTGGGTGGGTTGCCCATTATTTGCTTCAGTACAGTTCTGGTACCAGTACTGAGGTCCAAAAGCCAGTATTAATACTAAAGTCAAAATTTTAGTACTGATGCAATATTAATCCTGGCATAAAATAACAAAAAAAGCCTTGTCTCCTAAATCTAGGCCCATTCTTTATTGAGGCCTAGTATTCAAAATTGTTCCACTTATGTTAAGTAGGCTTTGAACTACAAAAGCCCAAACCAAAGGAAAGTCCAGAATCAAAATAATCATAAACAATCAGTACTAAAATTTAATGGAGAGAGAAAAAGAGTGAAAACTCTGGCTTTTTTAAAATATTGAAGATTTATCACAAAGTCAAAAATAACAGTCACAAATATCAAACATTTATTAATGACAGAGCATTAAAAGCCAACCCAGAAAAAAAAAATCATCACTTACTAACGCTAAAATCTGATCTGGAGTGCTTGGCCCTCTGTCTGGAATACACCATGTAGGCAGAGAGCGGTCATCCAGCTGAAGCATTACGGGGACCTTGCTGTTAAGGACAGAAAAAGTGCCCAAGGATTGTTTTGAGAGACAAGGACCAGTTTTATTAAAATTGCGTATGTGCAAGTTGGGTGTACACAGCTTTCTATCCAAAAGGATTTCAAAAAGAAAACTTGACTTGCGTATTGTCACAATAAGACACAGGAAACATCAAAGGTTTGGAGCAGCCGCCTGTATAATATCCCTGGCTGCAAAATGGGTAATTTTGATGAATTATGAATGGTACAACGTCCAAAACAGAACTGATTTGATAGTGAGAACATGGCGCCTTTAAAGGTCAGTACATGAAGTGACATCATCAGGACTGGAACCAGAAATGATGTCATCGGGACCGGAAGTGACGTCCTCAATAGCTCCAGACCCAGAAGTGACGTCTCCAGGGACCGGAAGTGACGTCTTTAATGGCACCGGTACCAGAAGTGATGTCATCAATGGCGTCAGCACCGGAAGTGATGTCATCAATGGTGCCGGAACCTAGAGGGATTTCCCATGGATGGCCTGCAGAGGATTGAGAGAGAGAGAGTTAGTGCAGCTCGCCACCTCCTGGTCTGGTGTAGTACTACTATTATTCAGGCCCTCGGGCTACCTCCCAATCGCATGTGTGTGACACTATATTTTCAGCTCTGACCCATACAACATCTTGGAGAAAGTGGGAAATGATGACACCCTTGATCAAGTACGGAAATGCAGCCAAATCATCTAAATGATAACTCATGTGTATAATAATTCATAACACAGAGACACCATTATAATGTGTATTGACAGGACAGACATTTTAAACCTCAAAAGTGATGAATTTGAAGTAAATAATCTATTGTAATTCCCTTTCAAGAGGGCCAATGCTGTGTATTTGCACTGAAGAATGTTTCCGTTGTTTTGTCAGTTTATATCGGCTACCTGTTGTCACTTCTAAAGATTAGAAACCAAAGCACAGTAAAACTATGAACATGATTTACTCCCTGCATATATAAAGCTATAAATATCATGCCCTATAGCCCTTTCACAGCCTAAAGATTTGGTACATTATGACTTGGTTGTCACTACTTGAAGACTATGCAAATGGTCATATACGAATGGAACGAGCTTCAAGGGACCAGTTAGATATTTTGCCCATGATAATGACTGGCTTATGAGCAGAGTTAGACTTCTTCTTGGATTCTCTTAGAACAATGTGCTTAGTTGACCACAGCATTAGAAAGACATACTAGCTGAAATTGGGCTCTGCTTATGAAGGTTTTAATAATAGGGGGCTTTCTGGCAATAGACACTTACCAGAGGGAAATGGCCGACATGTCAGGAATTCCTCAGCCAAGCTTCAGCTCCACCATTGTTGCTCCCTTTAAAAACTTGGGTCCTAAACTTAAATCTGAACCCTGGCTAAATTACTCTACTAGTTCTGTCAGACAAGAATGTAGGAGGTCTGAGTGAAAGTGTATTAAAGAAGAGCTACAGGTGTCTTACAATATTGTAAAGGAAATCTAGAACAGGTATCAGAAAACTGTTAAAACGGAAAAGACTAAATATTTCTCTGATTATTGTCCCAAATTAATTGTTATAAACCTGGTGTTCTCTTCATTAATATTAACAATTCCCATTGTTTAGAAGCCTCCTCTGACACCTGTGAGAAATTTCTGCACTTTTTTGCGGATAAGGTTGCAACCATTAGAGCACTTATTGCACTCCCTTCTTATGATCCATAAATCTCTGTTTCCTGTTTGGCCTCCTTTAGCAGGTTTCAGCCTGTGTCACTTTCTACTCTTAAGGATATCATTGGCCAGATGAAATTATCAGAAGGCCTCACAGATGTTGTTCCACCTCATCTCTTTATAGAGACTTTGAGACTAATGGACCAAGCATCCAAGCAACTACGAACAGTAGTCTGGCCACAGGTATTGCTCCGGATCAGTTTAAACATGTTCTAGTGCAACCCTTCTTTTTTCTCTATACATTCTTCCCCTATGATCCATTTTAAGAAAATAAGGTATTTTTTTTCATTTTTATGCAGATGACACCTGAATCTATTTGCCTTTAGAACAGAACGATAACAACTTTTTAAAACCATTGTTGGACTGTATGGAGAACATCAAAGTCTGGATGGCCTTAAATTTTCTAAATTTTAATGAGAGTAAAACTGGGACCAGTGTTCCCCCCATTTTAACCTAGATCTCTTGGAACCTTTTGTTAACTTCTCCGCAAAGAATTTGGGTGTGATTATGGATGTTGATTTTAAAATGGACAACCCAATTAGCTCAGTGATAATTTTTCCAATTAAGACATTTATCTAAAGTCAAGCCTTTCTTTTCATTTGATGATTTTGAAAAAGCTATACATGTACATTCTTTTATTTCATTGCAGGTAGATTACTGTAATGCCCTGTATTCAGGGGTCAGCCAGGCTTCCCTCTCCTGCCTTCAGCTGGTATACTAACAGGCACTAAGAAGCGTGACCATATCGTCCTAATACTTGCATCCCTTTCATTGGCATCCCATACACTTTAAAATTCAAGGTTCTCATGCTTACCTTCAAAGCTATCAAGGGATTGGTCCCCATCTATCTTAGTGACCTGATTATTTCTTACACTCCAGCAAGGTATTTCAGGTCTGCTGATCTGTTTTTGTTGACTGCTCAAAAGTCTAGGCTAAAACAGAGAGGAGACTGGGTCTTCTCTCTCCTGGCTCCAAAACTTTGGAATGGTTTACACCTGAATGTTAGGATGCCTATCCCATTGCCTGTTTTTAAATCCTGTTACATACTTTAATTCTGTGACTTTTGAGAGCTCTTCATTTTGCTCTTGTCCTGATTATAAAAATTTTTTGTCTGTCATTGTTTATTCATTTGTTTTATTTATTGTTGTTTAAATTTGAATTTTATTGTGTTACTTGGCATGTGGTTTGTACAACACTTTTTGGTTCAACTCCAGTTGTTTTAAACATGCTCTATAAATAAACATGAAATGAAATGAAAAAATGAATGCCTGCTCCTGGAATCCATAAACAAGTGAGAAAGTGCTACATTCACTGAAACGACATAAAAAGGTAATTTGCAATGAGCTGCACTCATTTTGCAATAAGGGCATCAAGTGAAAACAATGCTGCTTTTGTTAACAGTACGCAGTTACATTCCATTAACATTCAAATAATCTGTGAATCCAAGATGAGACTGTCACATATTATGGCTCGGTGGCCTGGGCCAACCTGTGCTTCATTTACTGGCTGAAGGTGTTGTACGTGGTGTCTGGCTTGTTGGTAAGGTAACTGGCTGAACTGTCAGTTTTTCATATGGCCTGTACCTTTCATTATAACAGCAATCATGTCATTACATATACCACGTGATTGTGGCTACCGGTTTAAAGACTGGCACTTTATGTCTTTCCCTGACACCCTGAATACAGAGGAGAAATGCATTAATGCAGTGCAGAGCGCAGGATAGAATTTCTCAGATGTAATTGGCAGTAGCTGGATGCATCAGGTAGGGTGCTGCTCTACCAGCCAATGAATGCAGGATTGTGATTAGATATGTACAAGGTTCATTAGCATAGTCCATATAAGGCTGTTTCAGGCTGAAAACTGGGTGGGTTTTGATACATTTTCACACACACACACACATTTGCAAAATGATGCAGATTTCTAAAGGTAAATTGCGTAGAAATGTGCATATGCCAGGTGTTAAATATCTGTTTTGTTTTTTTTTTGGTGTATGCATTGTTCTGTTTTTTTGCGTATGCATATTTTCATGCTCAAATAAATGCAAAGTTTAATAAATTAGGCCCTAGGAAATAATCAATAAACAGAGAATCATAGTCAAAATGAACAGCAAGGGTTAAAATACCAGGTGACAAAATGAGAATGAAACCAGGGAGGATTTTGAGTCTTCAGATTGTTAGGTGCCCATACGCAACCACTTACTGCAGGTACTCAAGCCCCTTCATTGGAATGGCGCCAGTAGGCCCACTTCATATTCTGACTCATACTATAAATATGCAAAAGTTGGACATTTTGCAGGTTTTTAGCTTTGCCTTCCAGATGGAGGATATGATGCTAAAAATGATGGCCTCCTTTTGTCTGGCAAGTCTACACTAGGGTCTGCTTGATTTAAAGCTAACTAGTACAAACGTCCATTTCAGTCAATTTTAGTGTTCGAGTATCCAAAAGTGCTAAAAAACAAGTACTCACAACTAGAAAGAAAATAATGTCATGGTAATGTTAAATTTAATAATACCAATATTATTTAATTTCATAAGTCTTATATAATGAAAACACATATCCAAAAATGATCCTTAATAAGAAAAAATAAATTATATACTCAGAAAAAATGTATTGGACAAGAAACACATGTTATAGTTGTCTACATCATAACAATAGACAATGACCAGTATCACGATTCAAAACCAGGGTGTTAGATCCATGAACCAGCACTGCTAACCACTGTACCACTGTGCCACCCTAAGGTATAGCAGCTTTCACTGAAAGCATTACAAAAGCCTACAGTATGTTCCTGATGGTGTGGACATCTTTCCAACTTTATAAGGAATATTTTGAATGTTGTAAGTGGAATTAAACCATTTCAAACTGCAGTTTGAAAGCCTGTTCTGTATTGCATGAATTGTCTTTAGAACAGGATTGTGTTTTGTTCTTTAGATAAAAATAAAGAACGAGCCTTTATCAAAGCCAAACAGTGCTGTGTTGTGCCAAGTCTGGGGTTTCTACTGTACCTGCCAGTCTGGTGGAGAGTCATCTTTATCGCAGAGTTTCCCTTCATATTACCCTACTGGCACCCAAATGTTCTAAGAGGATGTGGTAGTCAGAGAAGGACTGAGGCCATGACTTAGAGAAATTAAGTGGTAATGAGGGGTTTCATTAAACAGGTTTGATTTTGTCCTTAGTTGTAGGGTGAGCTGTGTGTGTGGGAGAACTAGCAACCAATGAATGTTCAACTGGAAGTATAATTGATATACCACAACAACGAGAAACGTGAAATAAGAAGCATCTTTCTGAAGTCTCGTGTTAGAAAATAAAAAAGGGCCGAGACTGCATCTGAACTCACCGTACTTGTTAGCCTGTTAAACTTCGTACAGCAGCGGCTGCGAGTTAGCATGGGAGCTTCGGACCTCACAAACAGAAGAGAGGCTCATCTCCCTGATAACTTGTGTTTTACAGGGCCAGGATTGCTGGAGAAGTTGCTGCAGCTATTAACCTTTTGTACTGCACTGGCTCTCTCAGGCAGCATACTATTGACTGTCAGTAAAAGGGGTAAGCATGACTGTGCTTGGTGATCAGCTCATGATCGTTAAATGTGCAGCGATTTTCATTTGTTTGAAGATACATGATCTGTCGATAAGATCAGCAGGTGCGGTCAGCTAATATGACATAGCCCACTACACGTAATGTAACATCAGCCTAAGGTGTCAGAACAATCAAGGAGACTAATCAGGATGTCATACTTAATGTTGTTGTGGGTGGAGGGTTATGTGCCAACCCATTTATTTTTAATAATTTTTCTTGATTTCCTAAACCAAAAACAGAATGAATGAAGAAAACAATAGGCTGCCATTCATCAGTATGACCCACTGATTGTCTGGAAGTGTTCTCTTTTTTACACATTGAAAGATTTACTTTCTTAACCTTCTTCATGAACAGTCAGTGCACAAAATGTCATCATTTCACGTGTTAATAGCTAAAAGAAGTGTCAAACCTAAACTCTGATCCCACAAAGATAATGTTGAATACGAATTAGACACGCTTGACTGCTGCTTTGGGACTAGAAACAAAGGCTGCCATTGCTATCTGCAGTGCATCACAAGCTGAGACAAATTGCTTCGGGTAACTGGGGAATCAAATGTCACAGTAAATATAGCAGAGTGCAAGGGAGAGCTGCATGTGAGAATTGTTGGTCTTAGATGCTTAGTGAGGCCATTCATCACAATTAAACACTTGCTTGAGTAGCATTTTTCTTCTGGCATGACGTGTCTTGTGGGTGTCCAAAGCAGCATTGCATAATGTATCTTCTGCTGCTCACTTTTTTGAGAATGAAAGCCATCGTAATTAATTAATTAATACCCTCCATTAACTCCATACATTTTTCAGTCCTACTAGTCCACAGAACACTGTAGTCTAACTGGGTCTCACTCAGGACCAGAGTCGCAGACATATTCACACTGAAACATTACAAGACAATTTATCATTTCCTATTACCACTTCACTCCATGGTACCTCCAAGAGGTGCTACGCCCCACCGCCTTGTATTGGTGAGCCAGCATTGCATGAACTTCTTATTTAATAAAGACTGAAAGACCATGGGGTCCAGCAGCATCCAAGAACTCTCAAGTTGGTTCAGAAAGGTGAGACACTTCATTGTGTTTTTGTGAGGCAGACAACAGAAAAATACAATCTCTAGAATATTTTCTCAATAGGACTGGTGTCTGAATTGCCTTTTTTACTGCTGTAATTGTCCCTACTGTCCACAACCCTTCCCAGAGGAACATGTTAAAAGTGTAAAGCTTTTATCTTTGTGATAAATCTGCAATCTATCTCTCTTTCTCTCTTTCATGCCCCACCTCTTTGGAATAGCAGCAAGCAGAAGCAGCGGAAGCACAGAGCAGCAGCATCTCCCACAGGCACGTAGCCCTTCGCAAACACCCAAGTAATTTAAACTGAAGTAATGCCAACAGCTGACCAGGAGAAATAACCGTCAGTGAGAAATCAAAGTCAAACTCTCAGCCGGTGGTGGAAACTTAAAGCTGAAGGTCTCTTAGTGATTCAACTGAACACCGATAACACCAAGGTTACTAGAAAAACGAAGAAGATGATATCAGCGCTAAACATAAGTTATATCTGCTCTCTGCCCGTTGAGGGCACGTTTATATGTTTTGTGTCTTGCAGTATGTACAGTTCAAGTTTTCCGGCCGACAGTGTAAACAGCTTCCCCTGCCAAAAATCCATCTATCCATCCATCCATTATCCAACCCGCTATATCCTAACTACAGGGTCACAGGGGTCTGCTGGAGCCAGTCTCAGCCAACACAGGGCCTTGCCAAAAATGTTTAGTCAATTTAGAGTTGGTCAGGAAAATATGCGAATTGGAGGACTGCGTTAGGAACCTGATAGCAATTAGATAAACCAAAAATTGGATCGACTCGGTTTGTTTAGATAATTCGGCTACTTCTGATTCGACTTCAGTCTCTCCAGGTCCCACTGTAGTCAGTGTGTGGCCGAAGTCAGCAGCACCAATTCAGCCACAGGTCGAGTGGGTAACAGTAAGACGGGGTCTAAGAAGCCAAAATTTAGTCCCTTGGCATCCAGGTCACCAATTTGGATCCAGAACAGATTCTCAGCACTCCGCAACGCGCCTGTGAATACTGAGAATAAGAAAGTGCTCATAATTGGCGATTCCATAGTGCGGAATGTTAGAATTCCAAACTATGTTAAACCAGCAGTTAATGTTAAATGCCTCGCAGGGGCCAAGATTTCTGGCATAGAGGCCGCATTGGACCGTGTCGCCGACGATGAAATATCTACAGTACATTGTTGCTGCATGTCGGCACTAATGATATTTATTTACAGCAATCTGAGGTATTAAAGAGGAACTTCATCTCTCTATGCACCAAAGCTAAAAGAAAATGTCAGAATTTAGTTGTATCTGGCTCTCTTACCAAGATTATATAGAGGGGATGTGATTTATAGCAGATTACATTCCCTTCACTGCTGGCTAGAAACCTGGTGTGCAAATAAAAGCATAGCGTTTGTGAACAATTGGGATGATTTTTGGGAAAGGCCTGGATTTTTCAAAAGAGATGGTCTTCATCCTAACTAGAGGGGATCTTATGTTTTATCCCAAAATATGGCAGCAAAAATGCCTGGCTGACTGATTAGAGTGATTGCGACTCTTCAATTCCACCCGGGGGGGTAAACGTTAACATTTAACATTATACAAAGTTATTGTCTGTTTTTACCTGCATTATTATCAATCTTTAATTTAATATATATTTTTTTTTTGTATCAGTAAGGTGCTGCTGGAGTAAGTGAATTTCCCCTTGGAATTAATAAAGTATCTATCTATCTATCTATCTATCTATCTATCTATCTATCTATCTATCTATCTATCTATCTATCTATCTATCTAGAGCACCATCCAGCCTGCAGTCATGTGATCTTCAATCACAGGCTGTTGTTTATCCCACCTGTTACTATCCTGAAGCTGTTACCCATAGTTCCTGTTGTGGGGCATCCAGTAAATTTAGTCTTGATGCAAACCTCAAATTACTTGATAACCAAAAAATAAGGTGTATAATTAGACCAAGGGATAAAACCAGACCCTCCATCAGGGACATCTGTAACAGAAATTTACTTCAAATTAAAACAAAAAATATATCACTAGTTCAGAAAGAAGCATGCAGTTTTAAATGCTGCTTATTGACCATTGCACTCTTGGCAGTAAAGCTGTTTTGGTAAATGATATTATATTAAGTACAAAATCTGATCTGTGTCTTCTCACTGAAACCTGGCTTAGTAAATGTGACACTGTTCCCCTAGCTGAGGCATCACCAGACGGATACTCGTTCCTTCATAAGTCTAGAGATTCTGATCGAGGTGGAGGCCTTGGAATAATTCATTGTAACAAAATGCAAAACAAAATGCAAATTACTTCTAAAAATTTAGGCGACTTTACATCCTTTGAGGCATTCATTTTAAATATTAAAACAGATTCCAGCACAATAATAGTGCTAGTCTACAGACCACCAGGGCCATATTCATTTATCATGACTGAATTTAGCAACCTTTTATCTGATTTGGCTATAAATTATGATCACGTAGTATTGATGGGGGATTTTAATGTACATATTGATGTGGAAACTGATACTTTTAGCAAATGTTTTACTTATTTATTAAATTCAGTAGGATTTTATCAGATTGTCAAAAGTCCAACTCATAATCATAATCACACATTAGATTTAATTATAACTTATAAAGTTGAAATTTTAAATTTAAATATTACTCCATTAAATGAAGTTATTTCCGATCACTACTTAATTACATTTGATTTAGTCCTGCCCTTGCCAACATACTCACAAATTAAAACAAAGACAGTGCAACATCTAGATTATAATTCTGCTTCAAAATTTATAGATACTTTGAGTAAGATGAGTGTAATTGTGGAAAACCATTTAGATCAGTTAACATCAAATGTAAATGTGGAAAATTTAGATCAGCTAACATCACATTATAATGTGACCTTGAGAGATGCTCTGGACGCAGTGACTCCCCTTAAAACAAAAGTGATCAAAGCACATAGAAACTCTCCCTGGTTTAATGAAAACACTCAAGCTCTTAAATTAGAGTGTCGAAAAACTGGAGCTGAGATGGAAATCAACAAAGCTGCAGGTCTTTCAAATTGTATGGACAGAGATTCTTAAAAAATATAAAAAAGCTCTCTTTAAAGCTTGCTCAGAATACTATTCTACAATAATAGATAGCAATAATAAAAATCCTCGGGTACTGTTTAGAACAGTGGCAAAATTAACAAATGGGAATTCAGATCTACAGTGCAAAATACCAACAGATATTAGCAGTACAGACTTTATGAACTTCTTCAATGAGAAAATTAAAAATATAAGATCCCAGATCTCAGCATCACAGTACAAACCAAATACTAGTTTAGCAGACCCTGCCTCATATTGCATTCAGCACTTTAGTAATTTTAATCCTGTAACTGAGCAGGAAGTCCATCCATCCATTTTCCAACCCGCTGAATCCGAACACAGAGTCACGGGGGTCTGCTGGAGCCAATCCCAGCCAACACAGGGCACAAGGCAGGAACCAATCCCGGGCAGGGTGCCAACCCACCGCAGGACACACACAAACACCAAGCACACACTAGGGCCAATTTAGAATTGCCAATCCACCTAACCTGCATGTCTTTGGACTATGGGAGGAAAACGGAGCGCCCGGAGGAAACCCACGCAGACACGGGGAGAACATGCAAACTCCAAGCAGGGAGGACCTGGGAAGCAAACCTGGGTCTCCTAACTGCGAGGCAGCAGCACTACCACTGCGCCACCGTGCCGCCCTGAGCAGGAAGTCTTAACTTTAATTTCTAAAATGAAACTCACTACTTGTTCCCTAGATCCACTGCCAACAAAATTAGTAAAAAGTGCAATGGATGTTCTTGCAGCGCCTATTCTACACATTATCAGTAGTTCATTATTGCATGGCACAGTACCTGATGCACTAAAAGTGTCAGTCATTAAACCATTACTTAAAAAGTCAGACCTAGACCCACACACATTTAATAATTATAGACCTATTTCAAATTTACCCTTTCTCTCTAAAATACTAGAAAAAGTAGTCGCCAATCAGCTTCAGTCACACCTTATGCATTACAATTTATTTAAGAAATTCCAGTCTGGTTTCCACACTGGTCATGGTACAGAAACAGCACTAACGCAGGTTGTAAACGACATTTTGATATCCTCTGATAAAGGAAACTCCACTGTAATTATGTTATCAGACTTAAGCATAGCATTTGACACCACTGACCATTCTATTTTACTGCATAGGCTAGAAAATGACGTTAGGCTTACAGGCACTGTGCTCGCCTGGTTTAGTTCTTATTTATCAAATCGATTCCAATATGTACAGATATGTGCTGATAATACTCCATCATTATACACAGAACTGAAATATGGTGTCCCACAGGGCTCGGTACTGGGACCTTTACTGTTTTCACTTTAAATGCTTCCACTGGGATCTATCATTAGGAAATATAATGTTAATTTTCACTCATATGCAGATGACACCCAGTTATACCTTCCATTTAGATCAAATGAAGTTTCTCCAATGTTGTCTTTAATTAGTTGTGTTAGTGAATTAAAGAAGTTGATGGATGAGAACTACCAATCTTTAAACACTGATAAAACAGAGATGTTAATTGTTGGAGGGAATGACGCTGATCACAATATTTTATTATCATTTAACTTATTAATTTTACTGAATCAGCTCACAATCTAGGAGTTATCTTTGACTCTAGCATGTCATTTAAAGCGCACATTACAAAGTTGTGCAAATCATGTTTCTTGCATTTTAAAAATGTTAGGAAATTGAGGCGCTTTCTAAATAAACAGGATTCTGAGAAATTAATTCATGCATTTATTTCTAGTAAGATTGACTACTGCAATGCAGTGTTCACTGGATGTTCAAATTGTTCTTTATATAGCCTCCAGTTAATCCAAAATGCTGCTGCAAGAATTATTACAAGAACAAGAAAATACAAACAATAACTCCAGTTCTTAAATCCTTACACTGGCTCCCAGTTAAGTTTAGGGCAGATTTCAAAATCCTCCTTTTAACATATAAGGCATCAAATGGCCAAGGTCCGGCTTGCTTGTCTGAACTTATCATGACTTACAAACCTGAGCGCACATTAAGATCTCAAGGTGCCGGTCTGCTTATGATTCCAAGAATTAATAAAACAACAGTGGGAGGTCGAGCTTTTAGTTACAGGGCCCCTAAACTACGGAATGTTCTGCCTGCTTCTATAAGAGATGCCCCTTCGGTCTCAGCTTTTAAATTCCGGCTGAAGACTCACTACTTCAGTTTAGCATATCCTGACTAGAGCTGCTGATTAACTGTACAGACTGAATCTCTGTTGTTGGACATTAGCACTAAAACATAAGTAACATGATAGTTATAATTTATTACTAACCCTCACCTATTCGGTTTCTGTTCTTGGTACTCAAATGTGGCACTTGGTGCCACGGCCCATCTACCGAGTTGTTTTGCCTGCCTAAGGTAAAGTCATCCCTGAAGGAGGATCGCAGGAATTGTGAGAAAGAGGGGTCCTTTCATCGGATTGGCTGGCCCAGCGCTGTTCAGCTGTGGAATGGCCAAATGGGGAAGGCTGCTTGATGGCTGAGGTCTCCAGGACCCTAAACAAATCCAAATCATATTGTGTGATATCATCTACTGTTACATTCTGCTCCATACTTGTAAAATTTTTATTTTTATACTGTATTGAGGATTTGTTATGTTCTGTGTATTGCATTGTATTGACCCCCTTCTTTTTGACACCCACTGCATGCCCAACTTACCTGGAAAGGGGTCTCTCTTTGAACTGCCTTTCCAAAGGTTTCTTCCATTTTTTCCCTACAAGGGTTTTTTTTGGGAGTTTTTCCTTGTCTTCTTAGAGAGTCAAGGCTGGGGGGCTGTCAAGAGGCAGGGTCAGTTAAAGCCCATTGTGGCACTTCTTGTGTGATTTTGGGCTATACAAAAATAAATTGTATTGTATAATTGTATTGTATTGTATATACTGGATACAGCTATGTTGGCTTTCATTCTTGGTTTGGCAAATGAACGAGTGAGTTCTAAAGGTGGTGCCACATTCTGTCACTCATTTTATCTTTACATTATTATTAAAACATCTTGTGTAGCACACCAGTAGGGTTGCCACATGCCCTGATTTTAAAGGTTTTCTTCTCATATTCATGTGGGTCTCTCCCAAGTATTTCACTGTTTTGCTTCTATAGTCCAATAATATGCTGTTCACTTAATGATAACGCACCCTTTCCTTTCTAAGGATATTATCTAAATGATTTGAAGCCTAAAGTGGATGAGTAATTCTTAGTCTTTCACTTTTTTTCTCTTCAGTTTCCTTCTAAGTATTTTATTAAACCAAATAGTGCACAATGAATACACACAAATGTAAACTGAAACAAGTTAGATGAAGAACTGCTGGTTCCTTTGCCATTTGTATTATATTGCTCTTAAGGAGCAATTAATAATAGTGAATGTTTAAGACTCAAAATCTTAACAAGCAAGAGAACAAAAATGAAGCAGAAAAATATCACTTGAGCAGTAAGTGCTTTACCTCTATATATATATATATATATAAAACCCAATGTCTGACTGTCTGTCTGTCTGTCCACTTTTCATGAGAGAACTACTCAACGGAGTTAGATTGTTTTTTTTCTATAAATTGCTTGGACATTCCGGTTGATTTTGTGACTTCTATCATTTTGCTATGTATCATAGTTCACTTGCAGTACCGATTTATTTGCGCAAATCCGAGAGACACGCAATGGGCTAAGGAGAGGGGGCAGGGCCCTCCTCACTCACGCACCAGCCTCGGGGCGTGTACCTTACCTCCGCTTAGTTAATGAATGAGAGAACTACTTAACGGATTTTGATAATTTTTTTTCTAAATTTGCTTGAACATTCAGGTTGATTTTGTGACTTCTCTCATTGCGCTAAGAATCATAGTTCATTTGCAGGAGCGATACATTCGTGTTAATCCAAGACAGAGGCTGTGGGCTGAGGGGAGGGGGAAATGTGATGTCAGAAGTAGGGAGCCGAGCGGGGCCCTCCTCACTGTTCTGTTTCACTACTATGCCGGCTGAGCCACGGGGGACAGCTAGTCAGTAATAAAGGACTTCTCATTAAGAAATTGCTCCCTTGGAGCACTTTTAGCCACTGGTTCCTTCCACCAATTTGCGCTAAGAAGTGCCTCTGGGGGTCTTTTCTGCCCATAACTATCAGGCAAATCAATCCTTCCACACAACATACCCGTTAAGTTTATTTTTATTTATATATCGATTGATTGAGTGGTTGTATTATTTGCCCTGTGAGTATGTATCCTTTTTTTATGTTTCTGCTACTGTATGCATCTGAATTTTGCCATAGGATTAATAAAGTTTGTCTAATGTAATGTACTCTAATTTAAAACCTGTACTCACAGTGGCTTTCCAAACCCAATGTTGCTCACCACTTCTGTAATCAGTTATGCCTAGATTGAAGAGGTGGCTTGCAGAAATTAGTGCCACTCTGGACAGACATCCTACCCTTTGGCTGATGAACTGACATTGACAGAACAGATCTTTTACTCAAAAGCCACCCCAGAGTTAACCAATGCACAGAACACCAAAATAGAAAGGCAAAATGACAAAACTATGAGTATGGTGGGTGCAGGACATGCACACATACAGTAAAGAAGGGGGAGACAAAAGTGATAACTGACCATGTCAGTGTATGTTCAGTGTAACTTATTTAGAACTGTCTGTGCCCATGCCAACCACAGTGAGCGAACCTGGAGCTTGTGATTTAGTGTGACTCTGCTTGCCACCTCCTAAACTGACCCAAGTACTGCTCCTATCACTGTTCCTATCACTTTTTAGCTGCTTCATTGTCTCCAATCACCGTCAATGTGGGTCTTCTGCTGTAATAATGGATTGGGAGGCTGAGTCTTTTACGATCTTGTCTGTAATAAAAAATACTGCATGAGTGATTTTATGCACTTTCTAATAGCCATACTCTAATTTTTGACAAGATGATGCTCTCCACTGTGTAATTATCAAGGATCTCCATAAACAGCTTTGCACGTACACACAACATAAACCTGAGTTAGTGCCAGCACCAAGAAACCAATCTGGGCAAGAAATGGAATCATGGCTGCTAAAAAGTCAAATTCAATTAAAAAAATCACCTGTTCAAATTCTTTGTGAAGTCTCATGTATATTATAATACTAAGTATTGAATAAAGTATGACAGACAAGAGAAGACCATTCAGTCCATTCAGCTCATTTGTTTAGCTAATAGTTAAACTATCCCAGTATCTCATCCAGATACTTCTTAAAGTTTGTCAACATTTCTGCTTCAACTACATGGTAGTTCCCGATTCCCACAACTTTTTGAGTTCAGCTCTAAAAAACACTTCACTTCCACTGATGTCCTTGTGTATGTGATGCTCTTGTGGATTCTAAATACATGGATTAGGTCCAAATGCAGTCTCCTCTGCTTGAGACTAAACAGGTTTAATTCTGCAAGTACAGTATGTCACAGTACAACATGTCCTTAAGTCCTGGAATGCACTTGGTTGCTCTCCTCTGTGCAGGTTGAAGTGCTGCAATGTCTTTTTTGTAGTGTGGTGATCAGAACTGCACACAATAATCCAGATGTGGTCTCACTAGTGTATTATATAGACTGAGCATAACAGCCCACCCAGGATGGGTCTGTCTGTGATTTTCCAGTCACTCATTAGGATGGCCTTGGTCATTACTGTTGACATTTTATTGTAACTGAACTGTAGCCAAATGTAGCTATGACAGCTTAAACTGGCTGCACCTCCTAGAAGTTACTGTAGTAAGACTGTCAGGAAATGTCTCTTGTCTCAACCTTTTGGCAGATTTTGAAATATTTGATATGCCAATTTCACTTTTACAATTTTGAATGTAATTGGGACTACTTTTTTAACCTAGGAAAGGCTCTTTAACTATAAAATTATGATATCCATTGTCGTCTAGCCTGTTATCTGAGTCTGTGTTTTGTGCCAGATCATTGTTTCTTTACATTCTCAGACATAAGGTAGCCTTCAGATCCCCTTCACTCACCTTTTCTCATGGTCACAGCTTGTACGAAAGGCACTTGAGACCAGCAGAGATTCAGGTTTACATTGACAGTAGTATATTATCAATTAAAAATTCATTTATAAATTCCTAGTGACAAGCCATAGGCCAGATCACATCTAATCATAACATTAATAATTAAAAACAAAACGTTTATCAAAAACAAGTAACTACAAAAAAAGAAAATCATCTTGTGTAATTTCATCTTGGTTGGATACATCTTCATATGAGATATGCTCCCAATCATGCCAAATCTTACGCAACAACTGGAACCTGGTAGAACAAAATGTTACATTTTATTCAGAGGGCTGTTCAAAGAGGTTATTCATTCTACACAACCATCGTCATCTGCACCTGCTGTACTGTATTGTGTTTGCACTGTGTAGTAGGTGTTAATTGTGCACTGTGTAGTGCCTAGTGTTGCTTCCGTTTCCTTTGTTCCGTATTTGATAAATAATTATCACCATCGGGAATTGGAGAGGGCTTTTGCATAAGCATTGTTTGTTCAAAAATGTTTTATTTTTTATTTTGCCTTCTTAATTTGTTTAATGTATATTTCATTATCTATTCCTTGAATCTCTTTATGTGTCTCTGTATATGAGTGTGTGCATGCTGGGACAAAGCTGGGTGTGTTCCTGGGGTCCCCCTAATAAAACAAATAAATCACCATCTTCAGATGGTGTGAATCTTAGTAGCATCCTCGCAAGCACTACAGAGTTGTGTGTCTGTTAGCTATCTTGGTAGTTTTGTTCAGTGACTAATGCAATAAGCAGGTGCTTCCTTGCTTCCTCTATTGTCAGGTGTGCTACTGATATTGTAATAATACATATAATTCTCTAGTTAAATGTTGTGATACCCATAACATACCAAAGATGTACAAATAACAATGACATAAATCTGAATACAGCACATTCAGGAAGCAGTTAGATAACTTCAAAGAGGATTCATAGGCAACTGTGGAACAAATAGGCACAAATTAAGTAAGTAGGCCAGAAGCTCCATATATTATACTACACCATTGTTAAGGGAGTCTCCAGTCCTTGAAATGAATTCCATTTTTTGTTATAAACAAGATTACACAAAAATACCTGCTTTCACCTTTTCAGGTCTTGCTGAGATGATTTAAATTTATTTTACTCAGAGCTGAGTGTCTTCTTCCTTCTTTTGTCTTCTGGGTAGTCATCTGCAGTACTTGGTTGTTTAATGAAGGCTGAGGAGAGCTAATCAGCTTCAAATTCCTGGTCTCATTGTAATAAGCCAAATCAGCAGACACTTTAAAAGTAGTGGTTATTATAGCTGTGTTTAGCTTATTACGATTTTTAGAGTTCCATTAAGTGAGAACATGGTGGTGGGGTAATGCTGTACCTGCATTTAGTGCCCTTTTGAGTCACACCCTGTCTAGAAGATTTTCAAGTCAGAGAGCTTCTCAGTTTTCTCCAAGATTCCATGGGATACTCCAGATTTGAACGGGCATTACACCAAGGCATGTTTCCAGTACCGCTGTTTATCTCCAGATGTGCTTTCAAATAGAAGTGGCCCGATGGAAAGTGCGTGTCCAAAGTCACTGCAGGAAGATAAGAGCAGAGTGCTATGAGTAAGAGAATGTGCGCAGAGTAAGGAAGTATGTGAAACTTCACCACACAACTTGCCTGAAGAGGTTAATGAGCAGCTGGCACAAAGTGGTTGGAAACACGAATGCAGGTGCGAGGAAATGAAGGTTTAAATTCTAGTGGTTGTGTGACTCAATATCATTTACTATTTAGACCCCTGGAAGACATAAATAATGATTGGATAGGCAAACACACTAGTAGTATAAACCTGATGTTCAGACTGCCAGGGATTATCTTTTGATTGGTCTTCCAATTTGTTTATATTTTAGGTGGAAGTAATCTCTGTTTGTGGGTGCTCATGTTTTCAGCATTGTCTTTGTGCATAATTTGTTTCAGTTTTTGTTTCTGATTAATTTTCTGTCCGTCCTTTTTGAACAATCTGAAGAAGAAGGAGGAGAAAGAAAAGATTTTTGTTTATTTTTGTTGCATTTATTCTCTGCACTTTTTTCTTTAGAATCACTGTAAGTATTGTATATGTCACCTGCATTTATTTTTCTTGTTTTTGTTAATGTTCTTGCATCAAAATGTATATATTTGCAAGACATTACTGTAAATAGTTATCGGAACATCTGGAATAAACCAGAATTTGGTTTTTGGAACAGTAATTGATGTCTGTGTTTCTATTCTCCCATCCCCTGGTCATTCGGTGCCGGGAGTCTGAAACTGTGCACCAGTGCCATTGCACTGGGAGCCATAGTCATACACTAAAATGTGAACTTGTGAGTACCATATATGTTTGGACCAGAGCATCACTGTTCTTCTGGAATCTGTTGATGTAGAAACTCAACCAGAGGTTAGATGTACCTATGATCTTCTTATGGTATGTACATGAAAATCAGTGACCTAGAGGAGCCTTAAGGAGGAGGTGAGAGCTTCCTAACTTTGACATCTTCTGCCGAGTGGGTCTTCTTCTTGAGTATATCTTATGATCAAAATTAATTAATTTTTTAAATCTTTTGATGAAAGAAGGTTATTTCAGTTTGTTGTAGACTTTCTGTTGGCACTTACAAGTTCATAGGTATTTTTCTGTATAACCACCACAATTTTTCAGCAGTGAAAAATAAAAATAAATCAAAAATTTTCAAAGAGGGACAAGACACACCATTTAATTGTCTATGTTTAAGTTGCAACATGGAAATAGTAAAAAGAAGTGAGGGCATGCTAGATATTTCTGTGTCTACAAGGTTTTCACATTTTAATTTATGTATTCCATCTGAATGTTTTAAAGGAAATAGTCAGGGATTCTCAGTCTGCCTGTTGAAAAATCCTTCTCCCCACTTCAAGCCAAATTGATATTTAAATGTTCATGGTATTAAGTATGTCGTAGTTAATTTGAAGTTAAAAACATAGGAATCAATAGTCAAGAACTTGGAATTTCAAAGTTCCTAGTCAGAATTTTCAAATGGAATTCCCTTTTAAGAAAATTTGGAAATTTGGGGCTAGTCTGTCAAGTCCAGTTTGTGAAACTTCAGATCATGACATCAAACAAAAATGGTGACATACACCAAGAATTTAAGCGAAAGCTGTAGTATTGTACTGTTTAGTAACACTTTGTCTATTTGTGCCTGATTAAATCAGTTATACACACAGTACTGTCCAACCACTATCTGTGGATATGCGGTGTTTGGATATGCAGAATACCATGTAATTTATTGTTATCAACTGCTATTTATTCCAATGGAGCAGCTAGCACATCAAAGGTTTTTCTGGATGGATCCATATTGGTTTTCAGAATGTTTTGTTGAGCGCAATCAATTTGGGTGTGACGGTATTCCCAGCTCCAACATCAGAGGTAATGAGTTATCTCACAAATATGACGTTTTTTGATGCTGGCGACACGGATGACTCATGCACAAGCATATCAATGTGTGCCATTTCAGAGGACAGATGTGTTCATATTATAGCTAGACACAGGTTACTTGTACTTATGAATGTGAACCGTCAAGACGGGCAAATCCAATCTGAGGAAAAGGCAGAGATAGTGTTAGAGGTACTATACGGGTATACCCAACAACCTTTTTTCTGGCACAAAATGTTGATGGTAGACATGGAATGGTAGTCTCAAAATTTGGTTTTCCACAAAGTTTACTAAGAGAACTGACATCTGTTTTTAGGGGGTTGTTTTGGCTGTGGAAGATGTCAGAAATCAATTTCTAAAAATAGTCTTAAACTATAAGGTAGAGTTTTACAGTAGCGTTATACTGATGGACAGAAGAAATGCAACACTTTCTTCATGCCACATTTCTTTTTTCAATCATTATCCATTTCCTATAAAAAGTATTCATCCCCATGGAAGATTTCACATTTTATTATTATACAACATTCAATCTCAATGGATTTAATTTTGCTTTTTTGACATTGATTAACATTGAAAACAGACCTTGTTAAAGCAATCTAAATTAATTACAAATATAAAACACAAAATAATTGATCTTGTAGGTATAACCTTCTTTAATGTAACACACCTAAATTATCACTGGTGAAACAGTTGGTTTTAGAAGTCACAGAATTAGTTGGATGGAGATCACCTGTCTGAGATTCCCATTAATTATATTATAAATGAATGTGGAAAGGTCCTGCTTGTGATAATCAGTGCGGTGGCCTCAGCTACATAAAGAAGACAAAAGAACACAACAATCAATTCTGTGAAAAGGTGACTGAAAAGCACAAATTGAAGGATGGGGACAAGAAAATATCCAAGTGACTGCATATTCCTTGGAGTCCCGTTAAATCAGTCATCAAGAAATGGAAAGAGTATAATACAGCTGTACATCTGATAGAGCAGGCCATTCATTAAAACTGAGAAAAATGTTTAAGAAAAGACAAGTTGTTGTCTGGTGCTTCCCCAGCAGTAGTGTTATGGGAGCAGGCAAAGGGAAAGCCACTATTAAAAACAGTGTACTATACATGGCATCTCAGCTAGAGCTTGCCAGAATTCAGATGGCTATCTCTAAAATCAGCTGGAAGAAGGCTCTATGGTCTGATGAGATCAAAATTGACCTGTTTGGCCATTGGACTAAGCTCTGTATTTGGCATAAGAAAAAAAATACAGGCATCCCAACCATGACGAATGGTGGTGGCAGCATCATACTGTAAGGATCTTCTCTGCAGCAGGCTGTGGAAGGTTTGTTAGGGCAAAATGAATGCAGAAAAATATAGGGAAATCCTGGAGGAAAATCTGATATAGTCTACAAGAAACCTGTGCCTTTGAAGAAAATTTGTTGTCCAGCAAGACAACAGACTCAAGTTTATAGCCAAAGCTTCACAGGAATGGCTTAAAAACAACAACATTAATGCCCTGGAGTGGCCAAGTCAGAGCCCAGATCTCAATCCAACTTGTGTCTGGACAACTTGTGTTCATTCACAATCTCCATGTGTCCAGATGTACAAAGCTGACAGGGACCTGTACACACAGACTCAAGGCTGTCATGGCGGCCAAAGCTGTACCTATTAAATACTGACTTGAAAAGGGTGAATATTTAAAGTATCTATCTATCTATCTATCTATCTATCTATCTATCTATCTATCTATCTATCTATCTATCTATCTATCTATCTATCTATCTATCTATCTATCTATCTATCTATCTATCTATCTATGTGATCAATCATTTTCTGTTTTATGCTTATAATTGATTTAGACCACTTGCAGAGATTTGTTTTCACTTTGACATTAAAGTCTTTTTCTGTTGATCAATGTCAATAAAGCCAAATTAAATCCACTGGGATTCAGTGCTGTAAAACAGTAACTATGTGAAGACTTCTATGGGGATGACTACTTTTTATAGGCATTAAATTATAATCTTCCTGTTTAGGGAGTTAATAAGGGAGAAAGGTTGTCAGGTCTCTGCGAACTAAAACCATTTAAAGTTTCTTTTTTAATCATATTTATATCCTAAATACTCTTCTTTTGTAGTTGGCTTTTAGTTGTATATTGTAATATGTCAGTGTCAATGTCAAATTATTTATAGAGAACATTTAAAACAACTTTAGCAAGGCTATAGCCAAAGTGCTTTATATAAAATTAACAATAATGATAAAATAAAAATAAAGAGAATAAAATTCAATGAAACATAATACAGTCAGTCATTATCCAACACGCTATTTCCTATCACAGAGTCACGGGGGTCTGCTGGAGCCAATCCCAGGCGCAAGGCTGATACAAACCCCGGACCGCAGGGCACACACACACCAAGCACACACTAGGGACAATTTAGAATCACCGATGCACCTAACCTGCATGTTTTTGGACTGTGGGAGGAAACCGGAGCACCCAGAGGAAATCCACACAGGGAGAACATGCAAACTCCACGCAGGGAGGACCCAGGAAGTGAACCCAGGTCTTCTTACTGCAAGGCAGCAGCGCTACCACTGTGCCACCGTGCCGCCCAACATAATACAACCAGCAGTAAATTGAAACAAACCACTGACTAAAAGGGAAGAATCGCCAGTATCACTGAAGATCATGGAAAGCTAAAGAATAAAAATGAGCCTTCAGTCGAGTTTTAAACACATCAAATGAAGGTGACTCCTTAATGTAATGAGGTAAAGAATTCCACAAACGAGGTGCAGCAACTGCCAAAGCTCTGTCCCACTTAGTTTTACAATTAGTACGAGGAACCACAAGACACAAATGACCAGCAGATCTAAGCTCTCTGGATGGTGGTGTAAAACACACAATTTGGATAAATAGGTTGAAGCCTTCCCATATATTTATTTAAAAACCAGCAGTAAAATTTTAAAATCAATTCTGGAACTAACAGGCAGCCAGTTTAAAGAGGTTAGAATAGAAGATAAAGGGGTAAACATCCTTGCCCCAACCAAAAAATGAGTAGCAACATTCTAGACCAACTGCAACCTGTGTATCAGAGATTTGCTGATCCCAGAATACAAGGAGTTGCAGTAATCAAGCTGAAAAAAGATAAAATCAGAAGTACTTTTTTCAAGATCCCTATGAGATAAAAAGGGCTTAACCTTGGCTAAAAAACAAAGCTGGAAAAAGCAACTCTTGACCACAGAATTAATCTGTTTCTCAAAAGAGAGGTTACTGTCATAAATAACCCCAATATTCCGAACTTGAGGTTTACAAAGTGTACATGAAAGTGCCATCCAGGATCTCAGTTCTTCAAGACAACTGTGCAACCGGTTTATTGCAGTTGTAGACAGGAATACAAACCTGAATGTCATCAGCATAAAAATGAAAAGAAACATTACATTTCCTAAACATAGCTCATATAGGATGAAAATATATATCTCTATATATAAAATCCAACGTCTGTCTGTATGTATATCGGCGAATGAGAGAAGTACTTAACAGATTTAGGTTAGGTTTTTTCTATAATTTGCCTGAACATTCTGGTTGATTTTGTGACTTCTCTCATAGCGCTAAGAATCAGAGTTCACTTGCAGGAGCGATATATTCGCACTAATTTGAGACAGAGGCTGTGGGCCAAGGGGAGGGGGAAGCGTGACGTCAGGAGTGGGTAGCCGGGCGGGACCTGTTTCACTGTCCTGTTTCACTACTACGTGGGTGGAGCTATGGGGGACGGTTAGTAGAAAATAAAACAGGAACCAAAATGGATCCCTGAGGAACACCACATTTAACAGGAGCAGTAGATGAAAAAATTGAGAGTAACTGAAAAATGCCTACCAGTGAGATAGGACCTGAGCCAGTCAAGAATGTCGATTTGACCATATTATATTTTTATTTACAGTATCATATATTTACCTAATACCAGTATATACACAAAGGTGAAATCTGTATCTGTCATATTTTAATTTAGTTCTTTTTATGCTAAGCTGATTCCAAACTGGTTCACTAGGGCTGCTCGTTGGCCTCAGCAAACTGAGTTTGAACCAAGTCATGGTCACATATCTGTGCAGAATTTTTACATCCTTCCTATGTCCACATGGGGTTCTTCTTACTACACTCCATTTTTATCACACAAAGGTTTATTGGTGACTTTATTAAGTTGTCTTTGTTTGCGAGTCTTTAAGGAGGAATGCTTATTTGTGTGTGTCTGTCCTACCTAGGCTTTATGCTGTCTTGCAGTGCCGGTTGAAGCCAAATTGGAAGCTTAGGAGGTAAAGGGATCTCGGGACCTCTCTGTGCCCATAGCAGGTAGTCAGTATTAGACTTCAACGACCAGGGAGGGAGATCATGTGCCCCTTTAGTTACATATCTGGCAATGCTCTGTGTACGTAACGTGGACATTATGGATAACACACCTCTTAAATTTCAGAAACAGTGCCCTTATCGGATTGACCTTCTTATGCTGTAATCACCACTCCCAATTTTTTGCCCCTGGCAAGATGGTACCTTGGGTGTCTGCCCATGTCTCCCAGACCTAAATCCACCATAGCTGCGGGTTATTGTTACTTGGAACAGAACCATCCCATTACAGCCTTGAATAGGAACAAGCATTTTCTGAAAACAAGTGGCTATATATAGGCTAAATGGCCAATAGAGCCACACGTGAACATCTAATTATTATGGACAGTGGTGTGTGCCCATCATCGCATTAGTTGGATTATTGCTCAACAGGGAAAGGATCTTACCTGGTCTAAAACAAAAAGAACCACATATATACATGCCAGCAGCTAGCACTCTCCAAGAAGAGCAATAAGAGACATTCATCAGGATTGAAGTGACACCTCTCCATTTTTAGCATAGCCAGATTGAACTGATGCACCAGGAGAAGACAAATGCTTGTGCATGAAAGATTTAAAAACTCAACAGAGCAGTAAAGAAAGCAAAACTCCAGTGTTACTGTGATAAAAATGCCAAAACCAGAGAGACGTTGTTCAAAGTGCATGAATTGAAATAGAAATACAGCCCTTCGAAAGTGTTTTAGCCTTTGGAAAACCAAATGTCAATGATTGTTTAAACAGGATTGAATGGAAGCAGTAGCAAAGAATGATTAAAGAGTTATTGATGCAGTGCAAAGTAAGATTAACTCAGACCATCTTGTAGCTTTGCATTGCACGTCACTTTAAGATCCAAACTTTACACGCTGGTAGGGATGTTGGCTGACTTTATGAGTGAAGGAAAGAATTTTTATTGAGATGGAAAAATTCCTTTTGGGGCACAAATCTGCAACACGAAAATGTGCCAAGGGGGCATGTTTTTATTATAAATAGTGCAAACAAAAATGAACAAATAAAAGGGAGAGCACAAAAATATAAAATAAAAGTACAAAAAGCATCAGCCTTTACCTTGTTCTTGACATATCTCCACAGGTGTTGATCATCTCTAGACAGGTGGACCATCTCACCCACTTGCTCAGTTCCTCTGAAGGACTCCCATCTCTCCTGGGCCTCTCCTTCTCCTGCCTTTCCAAAGGGTTTACTTATGGCCTTAACAGTCAGGTCCACAAGTATTTGGACAGTGGCTCAATTTTCATAATTTTGGCTTTGTACGTCACCACAATGGATTTGAAATAAAGCAAGCCTTATGTGATTGAAGTGTAGACTTTCAGCTTTAATTTAAGGAGTTTATCAAAAATTTCATATGAGCCGTTTAGGAATGACAGCCACTTTCCTGCACAGCCCCCTATTTCCAGGGGCTTAAAAGTATATAGACATTTGAATGATAAGCTGTTCCATAGCCAGGGGAGAGCAGATCCCTCATTATTTCATGGACTATTAAGCAGGTAAAAGGTCTGAAATTGATTCCAAATGTGGAATTTGCATTTGGAGGTTGTCCCTGAGAGCTCTCAATATTTGGTCCAAAGAGCTGTCCATGTAAGTGAAAACAGTCCAATATTAGACTGTGAAAACAAAACAAATCCATCGAAGAGAGGAGGAGTCAAATCAACCATAGGGTATATTGTTTAAAAGAAGGAACACATTGGTGAACTCAGCAATACCAGAAGGTCTGGAAAGCAACAGAAGACAACAGTGCTGGATGACTGCAGAATTCTGTCCTTGGTGAAGAAGAACCCCTTCATAACATTTAGCCAAACCAAGAACACGCTCCAGAAGGTAGACCTAAAATTTACATTCAAGAGAAGACCTCATGAAAGTAAAGACAGAGGGTTTACCACAAAGTGCAAACCACTAGTAAACCTCAAGCATATGAAGGACAGATTAGACTTTGCCAGAAAACATTTTTTAAAAGCCTGTTCAGTTCTGGAACAATTTTCTTTGGACAAAGGAAACTAAGATCAGTACTAGAATGCTGGAAAGAGAAGAGAAATAGCTCATGATCCGATGAATAGCACATCATCTGTGAAACATGGTGGACACAGTATTATGTCATGATCATGCATGACTGTCATTGGAAGTCGGTCACTGGTGTTTATTAATGATATGAATGCTGACGGACATAGGATGAATTCTTTAAGTGTATAGGGCTATACTATCTGCTCAGGTTCAGCCAAATGCTCCAAAACTGATACGACAATGCTTCATAGTACAGATGGACAGCGAGCCAAAACATACTGCAAAAGCAAACCAAGTGGTTTCCAAGGCAAAGTAGTAGAATATTCTTCAAAGGCCCAGTCACCCAACTGACCTCAACATGCATTTCACTTGTAGAAGACAAACCTGATGGCAGAAAGTCCAACAAACAAGCAGCAACTGAAAACAGCTGTATTAAAAGCCTGGCAAAGCATCACTAGAGTGGAAACGCAGTACTTGGAGATGACTATGGGTTGTAGACTTTAGGTAATCATTGACTGTAAAGGATTTTCAGCCAAATATTGAAAACTAGCCAACCCGCAGCGTACCATACGCCGCATAATTATGTATTGATGGGTGAACACTTCCTGAAAGACACAGTTGTTCAAATGGGGTGGGTTTGAGGATAAGACTGTAAGTGAATGAAAAGATGGAACTCTGGAGAGAGCAACATACAATTGTCCGTGACTGAAAACTGGAGGACCACCGCCGCGTTCCCACCTCCCAGAGTGAGGGACAGGGCTAGACGGCGGTCAGGCGCGGAGGGCGGAATGGGGGGAGAGGGGAAGGATGCCCAGGGAGGACGTCCTTTCCACCCCCTCCACCTCTCCGGAGAGAGGGCGGGGAAGTGGGCCCAAGAGGTTTTGGGTCCTAACCGTCCAATGATGGGTCAGCACAACCGGTAATGATCCTTCCGCAGGTTCACCTACGGAATTACGACTTTTACATCCTCTAGATAGTCAAGTTCGATCATCTTCTCCAGAGGCCGCAAGTGACCGCAGCAGGGCCGATCCGAGGACCTCACTAAACCATCCAATCGGTAGTAGCGACGGGCGGTGTGTACAAAGGGCAGAGACTTAATCAGTGTGAGCTTATGACCCGCACTTACTGGGAATTCCTCATTCGTGGGGAACAATTGCAAGCCCCGGTCCCCATCAAGAATGGGGTTCAACGGCTTACCCAAGCCTCTTGGCGCCGGGTAGACACACGTTGATCCATTCAGTGTAGCGCGCGTGCAGCCCCGGACATCTCACGTGGCTGAAAGCTTAGCAGCTGCGATAGTTTTACACTCCAGTACATTGCGGTGAATGCTGGTAATAGTCAGATGGGCAGGTGGGTCAGCAGGCGTTCTCGTCCCATGGTCTTAGAGTTGGTGGGCGGGGCTCTGTGAGTTGGCGGGCATGGCTATGTCGTGCGTATCCCATGGTTGTCTTGTGTGCCTTGTCGGCTCCTTAGTGAATTATGTATATTGAAAATGATCATTATATTAATAATCATAATAATTCTTTGCATTTATATGATTAATAATGTTAGTTTGTCGAAATACTTTTAAGCCCCTGAAAATAGGGGTACCTTGTATAAAAATGTCTGTCTTTTCTAAATGGTTTATTCGATGTTTTTGTTAAATCCCTTGAATTAAAGCTGAAAGTCTATACTTTAATCACATCATGATTGCTTTGTTTCAAATCCATTGTGGTGGTGTACAGAACCAAAATTATGAAAATTGTGTCACCGTCCAAATTCTTATGGACCTGACTGTATATTCATCCCATGGTCATTTCCAGATAAGGCCAGAATCTTTTACGAGGACAAAGTGGGGTTTATAAATTCATAGCCATAAAACCACAGTACCTTCTGGCTTTTCCTTGAGACCTTTGATGGCACTAGACTACAAGTACAGTTTTATAGAATATTCACTGTTTACAAAATGATTATAGGAGACCTTGTGAATTACGCCATATTGTATTTTTATGTTACAATACATATTCTGAGTAAAATAAATATCTATCTACAGTATACATGTTCCAGCGATAATAATTTATTCTGTTGTCAGAGGTTGGGTAATATGTTTGGTGGTCAGCCTTGCCGCCTTTTTGGCTCATTTACTGGCAGACTCTGTGTACATGAGAGCTGACAACCAAAGGGTTTCACCAAGAAGTACAATCCACACAATGCAACTACAAGGAATAAGGGACACAGGTGTTTTGGGCCTCGCAAACAAAAGCAAGGCTCATATGTCTGATATTTCATGTTTTATGTACCACAAAAGAATGGAAAAATGAGAAAAAGGCTAGGATTATGGCTGAACTTAACATATCTGTAAAGTATTCATTTTTTTTTTAATTACATGAATCTGTGATGACTTTCCACCTCAGGTTCTCAAAAGTATCTTACGCTTGTCCCTTTATCTGAAATACAATCATGTGCTTTCTGACAGAGCTAATGCTATACGAATGCTTTATAGGTATGTCACGTTCAGCCATAATCCTAGCCCTTTTCTCCTTTTCTCCTTTTTCCATTCTGAGACCAAGCACTTTGAGAGCTTCTGAAATCACATGATGGGGGCATCTGTGTCCAGTAGAGGATTTTCTAAGTTGGGGTCACTGGTGCAGTCCTTATATGGGAGTTAATTTTGGGGTGTTTAAAATCAGCTCATGGCTAGATGCACTTTAATTCTAGAGTCAGGAGGAAAGTTTGGATTGAAAGTTAAAGACAGAAAGATGGAAGTTGAGGAGGGAAATTCTATGTTGCATTTGAGGTGGGAAAGTGGATAAGGCACCCCATCAGGTGGTCATGAGTAGTTTGGCCATAATGGAAAATAAAATTGTTTCCAAACCTTTTACTGTACATTAATGCTTAGTGATAGTAATGAAGGTAAATGAGAGATTAAAACTTACATTTTTTATGTGAAAAATCAGTAAATAAGTGGCCATGACACAAATCGGCTGATGAGTTAAATGTTAGCCAGTTCCAGCCAGCTGTATTTTCTCTGGATTGAAACAAAACTGTTATGCCATGAGATGGAAACAAATATGAAATTTGATGACAGCTTTATACCAAACTTTTTTGAATAATGCAGACTAAAGTCAAACACAGCAGATAAGGACAACTACAAGAAGTAATGGCTCTGAAGCTAAATGCTCTCTCTTCAATGCCTCAAATGCAGTTATGGAGTACTCACACTAGCAATTTGTTCTGTGCCCAAGCAGGTTTGTCCACATGTAATCCCCCAATGTCTAGTTCATTTGACTATTGTGATTGTTCCGTGCTGGGCCAACCGTACTGTGCCCTGGCCCACTTGGAAGAGATGGGCCTGGGCATGGTATATTAGGATTTGGGAACAGTGTGATTGTTAATCGTTCCTGAGCACGGAACACAAACATGATATCAATGATGCAACCTCATTTCATTCAATTTCATTTAAATTAAAAGCAAGTTTTTATTCTCACCTTACAGATGAGGATGAATTGTAGTTAGAAAGAAAAGTTACAAATTCCTCCCTTAACATCATTTGATTCTATAAAAATCTTCTTGTACGTGCAGCACAGTTTACAGCAAAACACTGCACTGCACAGTCAATAAATCTACAGAGTTTAGAGCATTATCCTACCCTACGCAACTCCTAAAAAAACACAAAATAAGGAAAATCATTTTGGCAAGCATCCTATAACTCAGATCTTGTTTTGGTTTTACACAAAGTCACATGGTGATGACGAGTGCCTGGGTACAGAACATTAAAGCGCAGCGTGAGTTCAGTCCAGCAGGGGAGTAGGGATGGGGACGATTGTGCTTGGACACAGTAAAGAACAAACGTGCCTAGTGTAAGTACACTCTTAGGCATATTCTGTTTAGTTGCTGGACTGTGCTATCAAAGGTCAATATATGCAGCAGCACAATCAAGTTCTAAAAAGACAAGTAGAGGTTCTAGAGTTAAGTAGAATAGAGGGAAGGAAAGGTTACTCACCACCACAAAAATGGCTAGTCCACTAAGCAATGAATGAAAGCACATGGAAACATTGCAAGGGAGAAAGACATGACCATTGTTACTGCAGATGACTGGTTGATGAGAGTAGACTTGATTCATCAATTTTTGTTTCTCACAGAAGTCACTGTAGCCATGTTAATGCCACTCATCATGGTATGGTCTGCATCAGCCAAAGTAGACATTATGATCAAGCTGATTATCACATTGGAGGAAGCAGAGAAGGAGGCCAATGACTGGAAATCCCACAGATGCTTAGAACTTGTGGTTGAGTGCAGGAAGGAAAAATGGAGGCCATACATCTATGTCATGGCAGTTGGCTGCCATAGTTTTGTGAGAATATCCACTCAGCCTCAATTGTGTGGCACTGGAGTGAAATGAGCAAAGCATAAGAAGACAGTAAAAAGTTGATCATGAAGGCGGAAAAGTTGCGTTTCTTGCTTTTGCTAGGGAAGACAGAACTGAGGAGCATATAAGGACTACATGGTTTTATAGGCAGAGCTAGAGGATCTTGTGGTGTACACAGAATGGGATTGATATTTGGAAGAAAAGGAACCTGAGACCTGTAGTAGGGGGTGACAGGGAGACCATAAGGAGATGTTCCAGGATTAAAGGGGTAAAATACTAATGAGTGGTGTCTGTCGGTTAGTAATCCTGCAGGTGGCCTCAAAGCACTGGTATAGGTGTGACAGACAATAATGGCCAGTGGGTAATTATACCTACCTGTACATCAAACTAACATTTTTATTTCCAGATGCACCAACCTTTCTCAGCCACAGAATCTGTAAACTTCTAGCCTACTAACTTCAGCCAGGACTTCCACTTTTGTTAAGAGGGGTTTATGTCAAAGTCAACATTCAAGTCCTTCTGCATTTAAACATATTTTTAGTACAGTTATTGGAATCATTAAACACATTACAAAAACATAATGTATTTGTCATTGTCGGGGTTATTAGACGAATTAGGTGACTTCCAGCACACCCAATTGGAAATATCTTGGCCTGGTACTGCTTATGTCGTTACTTTATAATGACAGTCTGTGAACCGCACCTGGAAATGTAACTGCAAATTAGGGGCTTTGGAACGGGACAAGTCACACTGAGATAAAACATAAAGATGAAAGCCATGTGCACATTCATTTTTTTGTAGCATGTGTAACGCTTCCTAATGGCCTTATGCAAGCACATTTTTCTCTCACTCATAGCTGGTGAAAATGTCACGTGCATTAGCATTTAGCATTTCCAGGGCAAATATGGTGGGCGGCAGGGTCAAATGCTGGATGGAAAAAATAACAGGCAATGCACTGGTAGGCTGGCAATTTTCGTTAAGTGCCCGGCGCACCGCTCAAGGCTATAATCAGGCCAATGAAATGTTGAGTCAGATGGGCTCATCTGAAATGCAGATTTTTATAATTATTGAAAAACTTCAAGCGCTAAATGAAAATTACCGTTGATTCACCAAGTCATCGACCAGTGGGGTGCTTTCCATATTGCCTTCCTGTTATCCCGGACTGCTGAGAATGTGTCACCCTGATTGAGAAAGCCAAACAAACGGAGCCTGCTGTTCATTCTCATTAAGGATTTTCAAATTAAATTAAGCAAAATGAAACGTAGTCCTGACCGATATTTGCATAGTTGCTTAATGTCCTAGCTGCACCGTCGATCTAAGTGCTAATTCAGTGTTAATAGTACCAACTCCTTTCACAAATTGCAACTTTAATTGCTGCATTTATTTTTCTATTAGTAATGCCGGCGTGACTGCTTTAAAGTGCTGAACTTTTACTTGAGATAAATAGATTTGTCTAGGGGCTTTTTGCAATAATGGCTTTCTTTATTTAGATTAAAACATAGAAAGAGGATTGTGGCCCTTTCTATGGGTCATCCCTGCCAACCAACAGCTACAAAATTTAAACGTTTAAAGCAGATGGGTCAGGGTAAATGCAGGGTGGAAAATTAAATACATCACCACAGGTATGGCATTTCTGTTTTTGCTAAATTTTTGAATACTTGTCGAGCTTATAGTATGAAGGTTTATAAGCAAGAATATGGCGCCTGACCAAGGAAACCTCTCTCTTATTCCTTAGGCAGTGAGGAAAGTTAAAATGAAGTTGGTTATTTCATGCTGAGACAGCCATACTGGAGCTGCTGAGTGCAAGGCATTTAAAGCAGAATTGTAAAGAAGTGAAGCACATCCAGACTACACAGAGACTTCAGCTTTCATTCACATACTATCCTCCTTGGACATCTTTATGTTCTCCTTATGGAAATTTATCAGCATTAATCTCTATTTGCCTGACCTCTGCTCCCACACTGGACTTCTGAACCCTTCAAGTGCTCCATTCATTTTAAAGCTGAGACCTGTAGGGGTCTGGTAATTGCTAGCTGATGTAATGGTTTTCCCTGGGTACTTATTGCTCTGATCTTAAGGGAACAAGAGTCATCAAATGTTGTTGTCTGTTTCTTTTCTTGATGTTTATAATAACACACCAATCTCAGCAATGATTAAGAACATCTCTCGTCAAATGCTCACCCTCATATCATTTTGGCCGATGTTAGCAATTGTTGCTGGCATCCATTGAAATGAGTATCCACCCAGACATTTTTTGTAAATGATGCCAAGGGGTGCCAGATATTGAAAAAAATTGTACTTAATTTAAACAAAACAAGAGAAGGGACAACATACAGTGTCATGAAAAAGAATGTGAACCATTTGGAATGACCTGGTTTTCTGCATTAATGTGTCAAAAAAATGTGATCTGACCTTCTTCTAATTCACAAATACAGGCAAACACAACATGATAATAACGCACAATTATAATCTTGCATGTTTTTATTGAACACACCCAACAAACATTCACAGAGTGCTTTGGGAAAAGTAAGTAAACCCTTGGCTTTAATAACTGATTGTGCCCCCTTTGGCAGTGATAAGCTCTGCATATTGGATAGTTAAGTAGAATCTGATCACAAGTACTCACAGTGCTGAACCTTTGGGACTTTTGATATGGACTGAGGTCTTTGGATTGATGCTCCTTATTTTGGTCTTAAATGTTTGTAATTGTTTATATAATATTACTGTATAATATAATGTATTAATTAAAAATTATCTTTCACTAATATTAAACTGCTTGGGTCAATATGCTTGCTTATGCTTAGCAGCTCATATGACTCTTAATTGACGGTAGCATACTATTAATAATTCAGTGTTAACTGTTTCCATCTTAATACATAATTCGCCTGCCTCCTCACTCACTCACTCACGTCCGTACGAAGCCGAATGCGCAGTCGCCTTCTGTGCAGCTGCCCGAAAAACCTTACGAGACCAACATCCAACCCCAACGTCGCTGCAGGCGGCGGATTTACGGCCACAAAAATTCAAAGAGAAAAGCAACTTCGATTAAAGCTCTAGAGGCCTGAAAGGCGATTTCGACTACAGCTCGAGGCATAATAACGCATTCTGATTCAATTACGCATTCATTCAATACACTTATATCAGGTTTGTGGTGCTTATACTTATTACTATTCCATATTGTACTGGAACATTCATCATTCAATATTATACTATAGGCCTGGACAATTCATCAATTAACATTACAAGCCTGTACAGTAATGAGTAAAGCGGACTACAATCATTACAAAACAACTTCTTCGTTACTTATCATTTGTTCTTCATACACTGCTGACACAAACTCGTGCCCGTTTCATCTTACGTTGTCAAAACGGGCTCTTTGTCTAGTCTTATTAATAATGTGGCACCTAGTTGGAAGGATACATTTAGCTATTCAGAGGCACAAATTGGTTACAAATTGCTTTTCTAACACTGAAACACTGGTCCCTACTAACACATTTACTAATAAGTGGTTTTCCTTTGGAAATGGAGAGTATGACTGGAGACACAGTAAAATCTGAAGAGATTACTTTAAAAAACAGAGAATACTTAAAGGCCTCCACATTCAAAAGGGTCATTTTTCAGAGCTATGTTCACATTGCCACAGTACTTCTCTACCATGGGTAAGAACAACCCAATCTGCTCCAGTTCTTCAATGACGGAGTCATGTGACGTTCCAATAATCAACATCTCTAATCACACATTGTCTTCCTAGGAGGTCAGTATTCTCTCCAAGGGTTTATCTTTTGTTCCTGTTTTTGTTCCCTTGTTTTTTTCCTGTAACTCATTCCAAACTCAGATTGAGCTGTTTAAAATTTTCAGAAAAATAAAACTGAGGTCCTTTTTCTATAAAAGTCCCAGATCTTATACATATCATAAGGATTTGTCTGTTGAGTCCACTTTTACCCATCTGGGCCTTGTTGAGCTATGTACTGACACTTTCTGTAACTTGATTCTAGATAGCTATTGGTATAGAGGAGCCCCAGTCATGTTTCTTGACACACCTCTGCTGAATAATTTGTTGGCTTAAAGTCCTCAGTGCCAGTATATCTGAGAGAGGATGTGTAGCATTGTTCATAATAGCACTCAGCTTTGTTTTAATTCTTTCCTTCTCTACTACTTCCATGGGGTACAGAGTGCATTTTATAACTGATCCTTCTCATTTAATTAGCTTGCTGATTCGGTGGGCCTCACTTGAAGTGATGTTACCACCCCAGCACACCACAATGTAGAAAATCCCTCTGGCCATCACAAAGTTATGGAAGAAAAAGAATGTCACTTCCTACATTAACGGAATACAGTCTCTTAAGAAAAAAGAGCCTGCTCTGCTCTTTCTTATAGAGTTGCTCTGTGTTACAAAACCAGTCCAACATGTCATTGATGCCGACACTCAAGTAATTGTACGAGTGCTCCACTCAATGAATACTGACCAGACATGGATGCTCTTTGGTATGCTAATGTTAAGCTGCAGACAATTCTCTTTGCACCCAGAAACAAACTTCTTCTCCTGACTCTTATACTCTGTCTCATACCCCTTATCAATACTGTCCATAAGTGCAGAATCATTAGAGATTTTCTGCAAGTGACTTGACCTGGTGTTATATTTATGGTCTGAGGTGTGCAGAGTGAAGAATAAAGGAGACAGGACTGTTCCTTGTGGTAATCCAGTGTTGCTCACATCCATATCAGAAACAGTCCCTGAGTCTCACAAACTGTGGTCCGACTGGCAGTTGCTCCATTATGCAGAACACCAGAGGCTCATCCTCCTGCATATCTCTGAGTTTACCCCTTACTGTAAAAGGTAAGAGTGGATGGTGTTGAAGACACTGGAGAATTAAAAAAATAAAATCCTCACAGGGCTGCCAGCTTTTTCCTGGTGAGAATAAACCTTGTGGTGCAACTCCAATTTTTATTTGATAGGCAAACTTCAGTGGGTTCAGGAGGTCTAACACAAGAGGACTCATAAAGTCCAGGACTAGGACCTTCTAAGGCGTGTAACATCAATTGAAAACAGTTGTGATAATAAACAAAAATAATACAATACCAATCATAATGTTTGGGATAAAGACATATTTTTCCTTATTTTTCCCCTTTGCTCCTATGTTTAAAATTAAAAATCAAACAATTCAGATGTGATTAAATTGCAAATTGCAGGCTTTAATTTCAGGGAATTTGCATACATTTCAGTCACACCATGTAGAAATAACAACACTTTTTATATATGATCCCCCCATTTCAGTGCACCATAGTGCTTTTGACACAGCAATGGCAGGTATATTAAAGCTGTCATATTTAGTACTTTGTTGCATAACATTTGCATGCAATGACTGATTGAAATCTGTGATGCATAGACATCACCAGGTGAAGAGGATCTTCTCTGGTGATGCTCTGCAAAGCCTCAAATGCAGCCATCTTCAACTCCCTCTTGTCCCCTTAAGTTTTCTCTTCAACATATCGAAGGCATGCTCAATTGGATATAAATCAGTTGACTGGCTTGGCCATTCAAGAATATTCCTTTTTTTAGCTTACAAAAATGATTGTGTTGCCTTTACAGTATGTTTGAATTTGTTATCTTGTTGCACAATGAAGCATGTCCGATGAGTTTGGAGGCATTTACTGGAACTTGAGCAGATAAGCTGTTTCTATACACGTCAGAATTCATTGTGCCACTGCCTTCAGATTTTACATCATCAATGAAGATAAGTGTGCCAGTACCTTTTATTAATTATTAATACTATTAATGTTATTATTAAAATAGTATTAATGAAATTGTTAAACCACACCCCAAAGATGGAGATTACAACAATCTCCTATTAAGAAGAGAGGAATCCTGGATCTACAAATTGGAAACAGTTACTCCAGGTGGTCTAAATGAGCTCTTTGAACTATATAGTTATCATTGACTCTTATATGAGCAAACACAGCTCTTATGAATCCTCATTTTTAGAGCTGGAAAACCTTCTTGGCTTTCTTGTTATCTTTGGTTGTCTCCCTCTCTTAGTCAGACCCTGTATGTTCAGGTGAGTTAGTCATTAGTATGTATTAGTAATAATAATAATAATAATAATAATAAATTAATTAATTAATAATAATAATGAATTATATTTATATAGCCCTTTTCTCGCTACTCAAGGCACTTAGACAGAGAGGAATCACTTCAGCCCCCAAGAACGTGGAGCATCCACCTGGATGATACGATGGCAGACATAATTGTGCCAGTAAACTCACCACAGATTGGCTTTTAGGTGGTGAAGTGGTGAGGGAGATAGCCAATTAGAAACAGGGAATGATTGGGGGCCGCAAGGGATGAGGCTGTGGTGAGCAATTGTGAATTTCCCATTGGGAAATTAAACAATTAGAAGACCTAGAAAAGTAGAATGAAAATCAAGATGAAAATACTGTTAAAAAGAAAAAAATACATTATTCCTATATAACTGCTTGGTACATTTTAATTTTTTTTTTTTTTAGCAAACTTAGTTTTCTAATTTCTATATTGTTCCCTAAACCCAGAACGTGGGAAATATCAGTTCACTTAATTAGCCCAGGAGTTCAATTAAAAACAGAAGCTGGTTGGAACAAAAACCTGCAGCCACAGGGGGTCTCCAGGACCGAGTTTGGGAAACACTGCTGTAAGGTCTCATTATACTGGTAGAGGATGTGAGTATTTAAGAGTCCTAATCACAATACTTTCATATCCTCAGCCATTAAATATCTAGATATTAAATTACTGCATACACTGAAAGGTTGTAACCCTAATCTAAAACTTTTTCATGTTTGAGCTGGGGTTCATCGATTGCAAAGTACATGGCTAAAACACACTAGGTTTAATAAGATTATAGTGCACTGTTATCAAAGACTACACTAAACTAAGCAGGATTGCCCATTTTCCAAGCTCATATATCAAATTCAAGGGGAGTGAGCACCAATCAGTCCATCACATTTCAGACTTACATGCATCCAAGCTCACCCATTCCTGGAGAATTTGTATACCAGCCAAACTAAATTGCACTATTTGGGATGTCAGAGGAAAACCAACATTCTTCAAAGAAAAACGCAGATATGGGAAAATGTGTCAGTTTCTCAGAGACAGAGAGTAGCCTAAGGTTTTGAAGCAAGACCCTGCAGCTATGAGACAGCAGTACTAAGCACTAATCACAGCATATAAGACAGGATTAAACTTTAAAAGAAAATACCTGACCATGCCATATTGATGTGTTTATTAGAGTTTATTGGAGTACACTAATTATTAAAATAATAATAATGTGTTTAAACTTTACCGCACATTTCCCATGCTCAGTTGTGCAATAGACAGTGTATGACCAGTATTGACTATGCTAGACTCCACTGCACTTGGCTGTACTTGACAATGGAAAAATTAGCCCGTATTTAAGAACAGACTATGCTAAGCATATAATACTAGAAAACACAGGTAGTAAACCAAGAAATGGAACAACTCACACTGAAATCATGTACTTCCACTTAAAAAAAACACCTAACTTGAAACCATGCGCAATGTCATGTATGCAATTTCTGGGCTAGCCTTTATGGCTAGAAGATGATATCTCAATAATTTTCAAAATGGGATAAATTCTGTCACATGTTGGGTAGGAGCTTTCTAAATCCTACAACACATTTGATTTAAATTTGTGTTTAAATTCAGTAAAAACACACTACATTTAATCTTTTCAGGATGAAAGTTTGGGACTTTTTCTGAATCCAGAAATTCTTCCTCTTCATTAATGACCAGTAAAAATAAGTTAAACATCCCATTTTTTAAGACTTGTATTAAATATTTACCTTGCCCTGACTTTCGGGTCAATTTTGATTCACCATTGACATTAAAAGATTGTCCACTGCATTTAGAGTAGTTTGTTTGTTCAAAATGCATTAAAACACCTTAAATGCAACATTTTCACTTCAGAATTGTGAAGTATTTCAGTAAGGCATCCTGACTTGACAAAAATCACATTTTTGAACAACTGCTGCACATTTTGAACACTGCTATGCCCTTCTGGTCAAATTTGACCCACCATCTATCTATCTATCTATCTATCTATCTATCTATCTATCTATCTATCTATCTATCTATCTATCTATCTATCTATCAATTTAGCCAGGACATCTGGATAAGCTCTATTCTTTACGAAAGATGCCCAGAGATCTTTAATGACAACAGAGAGTCAGGACCACGGTTTTACATCTTATCTGTGGAACATTGCCATATTTACAGCACAGTATCCCCTTCACTACACCGGGGCATTGGGATCCACATTTAGACCAAAGGTAAGTGCCCACTGCTGGCATCACCAACACATCTTCAAGCAGCAAACCAAGCTTTCTCCTAGATGGATTCCCATCCAAGTTCTGGCCGGGCCCAGACATGCTTAGCTTCAAATGGATTATCTGTTCTGAAACATAAGTGGTGTGGCTGTATGGTATGTACCTTTCACTTATTAATTGTGTCCCTAGATTCTGACTTTAATATATATTAATAAGCTTTTCAGCTGAGATCTACATTTGACATGCTGGTCACCTGTATATACTTGATATATTGTCATTTTATGAGTATTACTTTTATTCCACCTTTATATGAAGTTACATATTGTAACGTGGTATTAATGTATTAATGTTGATTACATGCAGCTATATCCCACACAGGATTTTAAACCCTCTTAGAGCCCTGATGAAGGACTGACATTGTCGAAACATGTAAGTGAGACAAAGCTCCAATGTGAATTCTGGTGCCTACTGCAAGCGTCAGCATCTGATCACAATTACACACAGTGGATGTGCTGCACCTTCAGGACTTTTGATATGGAGAGAGGTCTTTAGATTGATGCCCCTTATTTTTGTGTTTAAATGTTTGTAATTGTTTATATGATATGGATTTGTGTCTATTTTACACACTGGATTTATTATTTTTCATTAATATTGAACTGTTGATACACTCTTTTATGTTCAGAAGCTCAATTGATGGTGGTATACTATTGGAAATAACTTCTAACAAGTACTTCCAGTAGTTGCAGATCAGACCTGTAAAACTTTTAGGATGAACTTTGGACCATTCCTCATTGCAGAACCCCTTCAGCTCATCTGTATCCTTAGAATGTCTGGTGTGAATGTCTCTCTCTCTTGAGGTCATTCTCTATTGGACTCTGAATAGGCTGCTCCAAAAGGCAGATTTTCTTTTTATAAGGCATTCTGTTAGTATTTTGGGTCATTGTTCTGCTGAATGACACAGCCTCTTATGAGCTTCAGCTGGCTGACAGCCACCCTAATATTATCCTGTAGGATACCTTTAAAACTTGGGAATTCATTTGATGATGGCAAGCTGTCCAGGCCCCAAGGCAACTGAGTATCCCCAACTCATGACACTCCCTTCACCGTACTTCATTGTTGGGATGATGTTGCTCTTTTTTTCCCACATGTACTGCTGTGTATTCTTCCAGAACAATTCAAGTATAGTTTCATCAGTATGCAAAACATTTTCCGAAAAGCATTGTGAAGAGTCAATGTGGTTTTTGGCAAATATTAGGTATACAGTGATGTTTTTTTGTAAAGCAGCAGCTTCCTCCTTGGTGTCCTGGCTGTTCGATGTTTTGTGTATGGTAAACTGAGATGACTTCTTCAATTTTCCCATCTCTCAAAAGGTCATGAGCACACTCCATCTCACCTTCCATCTGTCTCTTCCACTTTCCACTACTGATACTTCACTAATCGTGCATCCTGAATCTACACTCAGTGCCACTCAGTACATTTACAGAGGATTTTACAGTGTCATCAAGTTGGAACTACAAAGTGATTGTGGTAAGAGTGTTTTGTGCAAAGCAGCTTCCTGGCTGTCTGCTCTTTCCTATTTTTTCTAAGATCATTTTTCTATGCACTATCGCGCCTGGATAAATTACAATTGAATCCCACAATGATCTCATTTGCTCTGTCATAAAGTAAGGCACTCTTTGCATTTCCTGGGTTGCCTGCTTTCTACCCTTTCCCGGAATGTGTGTGCCGATCTCTGCCTGAACATCATCTTCTGGCAGCTCCTAGTAAATTAGGACAGCTCACAAGCTCTCCTAAATCTTGAAGTTATGAGTTGTTTCCGAAATTAGGAAAACTGATAAAATCCTTGTACTCCTACTTCTAAGAGTAGAACCAAACTGGTGTCATTCTGAGATTTTTGCACCAGTTAGGACTGTTTTCCCAGTCTGAAACACTTGATTACTATGGACACTAGTCTAAAAAATGCAAACCTTTCACTTTTAATAACACAAACCACGGTTAAAAGTAAAGGCCAAGTAGATCAAGCAAAAGGCATTATAATAACAATAAGGAGTTTTGGGTCACCCACAGGCAAACTCTGCATAACCAAAGAGAAAAAAATAATGTTGAAAAAAACATTTTTTCGGACAGGAGTCTGGTTTTGACTTTCCAAGATGGTGGTTCTTCCAGTTATGACAATTTCCAGCAGGAAGAGGCAGGTCCAGGAAGATGGATACCAGAAATGACATCAACGATGGAAAAGCCATCAATCTTCCAGTCTGCTGAGGTAGTGAAAGAAAAGGCATTAGCACCGAACACCAGCCCCTGGAGTGTTGGAGGATTATCATCACCAGAGCTATTAAACTGTTCCATATGTGCATGAGTATGACAACATTCAATGGATCAGAAGAAAGCAAACTACTCATCTGTACAACTATGACTGCATATTTCTAACTGGCTTCTCTGCCTCTCCTGTACTTTTATAACTTTCATAATCATTGATTCTTTTTCCTTTGCTGTTGGTTTTATTTTTTTAAAGAAGGCAAAGTGCTCTTAGCTTTTGAAGCTGTTTCTCTGAAAAATGGCACCTGAAACAAAGCAAATTGTAGCTGTAACACTTTAATGCTTCTTTTATTGGATGTGGAGGTGAGGAACAAAAACAATCTGCCACGGGATAACCCCTCAATTGGTGAACCCAGAGTACCCAAGATATGGGCCAGGAGGAGGAAACAAGCCCACTTGGACATAAGGTGGAAGATCCCACACCACAAAGGGGAAAACCCTAAAAGTAACTGGACTGATTCAGAGAAGTATACTCCAGTATGGTGTGCCTCACACAAAAAGGGAACTGCAGACATGCAGTATATTGTCTAGTCAGAACTCCAGTACAGAATGCTTTTGTGAGTAGGACTTGGACAAGGTGCCTTACATTCATTCTCTAGAAAGACATGCTTACTTATGTATGCAGCAAGACATTATGGGGGCTTTTATGGTTCTGTTTTGCTTTAACAGTCTGATTGATCTCTTTGTTTAATTAGCTGGTATTTGCACTATTTCTCTCTTTTTCACATTCAGAAAAGTTCAGTAGTGTGAGATTTATGTTTATGAGAAATTTAGAACTGTTTATGTTTTTGTCATCGCTTTAAATGCTTAGCTTACTTTTGTCATTTTCCAATGAATTAATCTTTTTTGATGGCATTTGGTCCCTTAATTGTATCATAACAATGACAATTAATGACAAGTGGAGTAGACACTAGGGCTAATGACACCGAGTTGGGAAAGGCTGCATCTACTTCAATTTCAGATCCACTAGCATAATCATTAGTAAATAATTGTTTAGATAACTGGTGAACCTGGAAACCACATGAAAATCATGATAATGATGATGAAACCCTTAAAAACCAAGAAAAAAAAAACACTAAATTATCTCTCATGTAACATAAATGCTTGCTACATTCAAGTTCTGTAATTTCTGGATTGACGCCAGAACAAAGAAACTGTATAATACCATCTTGATTAATTAAAGCTGATGTCCAATTAAAAGTAAAAGTTGGTTGAGCTGAAGATCTGCAGCTGAGGGGATTCCAGGACTGAACCTGAGGACCACCACTTTAAAGCATCTTGCTGGGTGGTGTAGATGTGGACACTTTTTGTGACTGAAGACAGAGAAGAAAATTAAAATTAGTCAAAACCTTTTATTAATACATACCAGGCAAGGGTAAAATGTCAGAGAAACACAGTCCTAGGACACCGCGCTTCATCTGCCTCGAGCGCAGATGTCCTTGTTCTTTTATACCTTTCTAATCTCCTGATCGTTGACCACGTAAGCAAAAAATAGCATCCTGACTCATTGTACTTTTCCAATTTTGTAAAGTCATTACCCTAAAGGTATATTTTCTTGTCACACACATCATCAAAAGAAACTTCTAGAAAGTATACATGCTTTTTGTCACGTACGCAAAACACAAACAAGTTTCATCATTCTGTCCTATTTTCTATACACACATACATTTTGTTCAATTACATCTTTTTATGTTTTCACACTCCTCCCTTTTTGAACAAAAATGATGTGGGCCTATAAATTCTATCTTGAAATGGTTGATGAAGGGGAAGGGGGAGAGAAAATGGAAGAAACTATACGAGACATGCGCTCATCATGTAGCACATATGCCCTTTCCATAGAGGCGGTAAAGTACTTAGATATTATATAGCGAAACAAAGGGATAATACAACAACCAACCAGGAGGAGGAGACAAAATGTCACAACCAAAGAAATGAAAACAGATCTTATCCATTGTCCCCAGGATCCGAAGGAGGATGCAAACCACTGATCCCAGGGATTTGTAATGCCAGAATTAGTGGAAAGTTCTTTAGAGAGAGCAGTGAGGCCTGCCAATGCACGAGTTATTGATCCATCTGGCGCGGTATTATTTACAACAAGCATCACCAAACATAGCACAGACACCTCCCTTTTCGGCAAGTAACATGTCCAAGGCTAGACGATTTTGCCAAGTCATCAGAGAAGTACGATCAAGCTGTTCATGTATGCCTTCAATAGCGTCTTTGGTGAAGTTAAGGAAACGTTGTTGGTTATAATAAAGGTAATTAATCCAGTCTACATTCTTATTAATAGTAATTTGGGGTATGATAGATTCAAAACCGGCTGCGACTTGATCCCTAGCTTTAAATCTGTCTGGGACACCCCTAGGGACTCCAATAGCATCTATGTATACTCCAGGGCCATGTAAGGAGATATTAGTAGGCATATGGAAAAGAGAGCGGGTATGTCGGAAATAAAAAAGAGGTGTGGAATAATATGGGGAGTGAGAGGGAGGTAAGGATAGAAGTCTAAAAGGCATAACTAATTGGATTGGAGCACAGGTACCAGACCAATTAGGGGGAAGGGTGGCAAATAATTTGGACCTACGACACATCCACCAAATATCTGATCTAGGAGTGGTTTGGGAGAGAAGAAAGGAAGACAGAACGGTGTTCAGAGAAAAGTTAACCTGAAAAGTTTGAGAACAGAAAGAAAATGGTAATTCTCCTACCCATGTCGTTCCATAAGATTTGAAACATGTATAATTTCCTTCGTGAGTTTGAAACATAGGGGTAAAAATCTGAACCAAAAGTTGGGGAGATGGGTGTGTGTGCCAGAGAATGAGGGGTGTTAGTAACAGGATTGTCAATCTTAATTAGAAATCTCCCTAAAGGGTCTGTTCCAGATACATATGCCCCTAATACATAAATACCTGAGTTACAATGGTTGTCAGCACATACAATGAGAGGCATGTCCTTTTATGATAGAAAACCGATTTTTCAAACCGTATTTTTGGGCCTCAAAAGGTTGATAACCCCAGTCCTCAGTTCCAGTGTTAGCAAAAACCCATTGCCAGTTGTCGCAGTCACTTCCCCTCATACACACGTATTTGTCAGATCCGGTCCACTGGGCTTGTCGACCAGTCCCACAGTTGATAATAGAGCAGAAATCAAACTGCACTGATGTGGTGATTCCTAACGGGAAAGTCAAGGTGACCAGGGCAGTAGACAAGGGAAAAGAAAAACATAGTAGCACAGCAATCAAGGGTGCCATCTCTTGCAATGTGAGGCGTGAATCCAGGCAGGCAGTTCTTCAACTTTCACGGCATGTGGTGTGGATAGAAGAATTTGGAATGACCCTCTCCACCTAGGCTGATGCCAGTGTTTCCTCCGAGTATCTCGAACCAGGATCCAGGTGCCCAAAGGAATTGGTAAATCCTTGGAAAGGGGGCTGGTCCTCCAGGCTTGATCAACCTGCTGGTGGATTTCCTTCAACGAGGTTCGCAAACCTGCAAGACTAGAGAGAAAATCATTGGGAGAAAAGGTTTGTTAGTGTGTTTATGAGTCCAGACTCCATCAGAGAGGGACCCTTCTTTGGACCATTTTCTCCTTTCGATATCCGTGGCTGCATTCTGTAAAGAAATAATTTGATTATCAGGGTCCTGGTCATTTCTCTGTTGGAATAAAGAAATTGGTGTGTTATTATATGCAGCCTCTTTAGCAAAGTGGTCAGCTAAATCATTCCCTTTGCTAGCAGGATCCTGTTTTCCTGTGTGAGCTTGACATTTAACAATCGCTAGCTCCGATGGTTTGGTTATAACTTCTAAAAGGGATTCGATCAATTTCTGATGTTGGATGGGTTTGCCAGTACTGGTCTTAAGTTGTGCTTAAAAGTTATCTATGCAACATACTTAAACGCGTCTTTTCCTTCATGCTTATTATTAACAAGGAAAACATACGTGCTTGAACCTTTATTCGTATCAAGTGTGCTGACCACTGCGTCACCATGCTCTTCCTTTATAGTACCTAAAATACACAACTTTCATTCATATTACAATTAGACACACATTCATATCACAATTAGACACACATTCATATCACAATTAGACACATTCCGCTTATCGCCAAAAAACTTGTCTCCCTTCTCATGTAATATTATTAAAAGAGTATTTTTCCTTCAAACTTGATCAGGGTTTAAAAGGAAAAATATTTTTGTATATTTACAAGCCTTAAACAAAAGTGGAGACATTCATTTGCGCTAAACCAATTACACAAATCGATAATTATCTTTTTCAGTTTTTAGTTAGAGCTCTCCAGGACTGGTCTTAAATTCCCTTAGTTTCCATAGTGTTCCATGATCATGGCAGACTCCAAAAGCATACCTGGAATCTGTATAAATTGTTACGATCTTCCCTTCGGACAGCTGACATGCTTGAGTGAGTGCTACGAGTTCAGCTGTTTTGTGCACTTAGCTTGATGAAATTTGATTTGCCTCCAGCAGGCGGTCCCCTTGGACCACTGCGTAACTAGTTGAGATGTGAAGTTTTGGCTTGTACTAGGATAGAATGTACAGCGTGAGGCACTTTAACTGTTAGGGGGCTCATGAGAACTACATCCGTGCTTGCTAATACAGCTTCTGTTGTTGCAGCCACAGCACGAAGACACGGAGGAAGTGCTGCGGCCACTGGATCCAGTTTTGTTTTAGAAAAAATAAGTCACCGGTCTTTGTTTATCTCCATGCATTCATAAATCCCTGCTTTTCGTCCACGAACAAAGTGAATGGACGAGAATGATCAGGCAAACCTAGCAGAGAGCCTTCTCAGCCAGTTGTTGCAACGGCTGTGCTCTTTCAGTAAAATTTAGAACCCACTGTCTGCAGTAGCCCAGAATACCTAAAACAGACATAACCTGTTGTTTTGTTTAGCTGCAGCTTAACCTTAGAAACTTTATGGCCATTTTCCCCCAGAAACAGCAACAATTTCTGAGTATGTATTGTACAATCTTTTTTCCGTAGCGCTACATATTATTTCCATCTACATACTGTATCAATGTACTACCTTTTTCCGGCCAGACGCCTTCTAAATTTTGGGCAAGAGCTTAACCAGAAACACAAAGGGCTTCTCTGTATCCCTGAGGCATGACGGTCCATGTCCATCGGCGGTACCGCGTTTGACGAGATCGGGATGTACGGCGGAGATGCCAGCCTCTGCTTCGGGAGACAAAGGATATTGGGCACGGTGCGGGCGGAAGGAGGATTTCGGGTGGATCACCAGAGGCTCACAATGGGCTATCCTTTGAAACACTACTTTAGTTATTAAATGGTCAGGAGTATCAAAAATACCCGGAGTAACTTGTAACCAGTCTGTTCTTTCAAGGCATTTTTCCACCCATGGTCCTATTTCCCCCCATTTAACAGTGTGTGATTTAGCTAAGGAAAAATATGAGGCACTATTTTGCCAAGATAATATATGTGCTGTGAGCATGTAAAATGAACAGAAGCAGCTGCCTTTGTGGATGAAATAAAAACACAGTAGATGTGAAGGGTTTCGGGGCAAATACCAGAAGTAAGGAAAGATTCTAGCCAGGTGGTGTCTACTTCTATAGGGAAGTATTGGGCAGTACAGTGTTAAATGTCAGGGGCCTGTAAATTGGGAAAAAACAAGGGGAAAAAGAGTGTAGGGCTTTGAGGAGAATGGTGTGTGGGGAAATATCTAAAGTCCATGCTGCAAAAGAGGGTTTGGGGTAAGGGGTAATTTGACACAACAACTTTTGGGGTTGAACAAAGTATGTCCGCCAGGACGTGACTGGACTTGAAGAGGTTTTGATACTTGAAGAAGGTGAGGTTGTCCAGAAGCAGTAAGCACAGTAACAGTTTTGTTCGAGGTAGGGACCTTTGCCAGCAAGCGAGTGGCACCAGTGTCGATTAAGAAAACAGTCTCAGTGCCATCAACGAACAATGTCAGTAAAGGATCAGTCTCTGAATTATGAGTGAGCAAAGGTAGTTGAAAAGAGTGGCTGGAGGTCCCAGCGTTTTCCTATGGCCAGTATTGTTAGTCAGGGGTGTCAGAGAAAATAGGTGGAATAAGGGGAGGTGGGGGCTGTTGCTGTCTGTGAGGGCACTCCCGACGAAAATGTCCAGTTTCACCACAGGCGTAACAAGAGTAGGAATTAACATTGGGATTAAAGGGAGAGGGAATAAAAGGATTCTTAGTGTGGTCAACAGGAGGAGCTCTAAAACCACCTCGTCCTCTTCCTCGTCCTCGTCCCCTTCCTCTAAAGCCATATCCTCGACCTTGGTCAGGAGTATTCCTGGTATAATAGTTCATCTGTGCTGCCAATAATTTGGCATGAGAGTTCGATTCGGCCTGTTCAGCATGTCGTTTGACTTCATCAAACGTGGCACTTTCCCACTCAATACAGGAAGTGCGGACTTTGTTTTGTATATCAAAGCGCAAACCGGAAACAAAAGGTGGAACTGCAGCTCGGGTGCGGTCATCAGCATTTCCCAAGCCCGAGTGATTAGCCATAAGGTCTTGAATCCTATGTGCCCATTCATCAACCGTCTCGTCTTTCTTTTGTTTTGCAGCAGAAATAAGGGACCAGTCCGTTCCTTTTTTATATTTTTCTGCAATATTTTGTCTCAACGCCTCCCATTGTGGGTTAAATTCGCCTTCTCCACCTATCCCCTGTCCTCGAGTTAAAGCTGGGTTCCATACCCATGGAATGTCATTGCGGACACCCCTGCTAACAGTGGCCCATGTGGTCCCAAACTTTCGACGAAGTACCTGGGTCCATTCAGCAGCATTAGGCTTATACATGCTATCTAACTGATCAAGTTGTTCAACAAATTTTAGTCCTCCTACTTCCTTTGGATCTGGAAGTGCATTCACGACATCTTTTAGTTCTTGGATGTCCCAATTCCGATTTATCATAACTGTTGTGGGATTTTGGGGTCCAGCTGAATGGGCAGGGTTATAATGGGGATTGGGAACTTCTATTAAAGGGCAAGTAAGTGAAGGTGAAGGATCAGAGGAGAAAAAAGTTGGAGCTGGTTTGTGAGTGGAGGTTTGACTTCGAGTGCATTTGGAGACGGGGGTTTGTCTAGTACAGGGTGGGTCATCACGATGGGTTGAGGGGTCATAGTGATCTGTGCCTGGGGAATCATCAGGGGAAACTTCTGCTAGTTGTAGTGCAGGGGGGGGCAATCGGAATGGGGAATAGAGGAGGGGATAATAGAGGTGTCTGAGGTCGGTTCTGAGGAGGGGAAAAAAATAATAGGATAAAGGGAGGGGAAAAAAAATAATAGGATAAAGGGGGTACTGCTTCTAAATTTCTATCGATTCGATACGGTCCACTATTATTTACATCTCCTGTCCCCTCTATTGGCCAACGCCCACCACTCTGTCTATTCCGTTTCTTACATGCCTTCTTGAAATCTAAACCTGTCTTCTTTTCTATTAATTTTCTAGGAGACCCATTTTTACGGGGCGTCTGTTGATCCTCCGAAAATAATCCTTCCAGCATTAATGATTTTGATCCCCCTGTGCGGCGATTAACAGGCTTACTGTTATAAATTCCCATTATATCCCCTTGCTCTCCCGGGTTCTGTATTTAATTTTCCAACTATATACTGATTCGCCTAATCCCTTGTACGTATGAATCAGCGAGGCATTAAGTGTGCCACTCACTAAACCTAAACTGTTCCCTTCTTAGTTTCAAGGGGAGACACCTAACTATCGGTCCTGATCCAGTTCCCAGGAGAACACGGTTTTGTTGCTTATTCCGTATGTAGATTTATTTATTTTCCCATAGCGCTACATATCTTCCATAGCTACATATCTTCCATAGCGCTACGTATCATTCCGTTCCTAACAGCAATCCTGTAATCTGTGCTCTTTTCGGTTTATTTCCATACCACCCCGTTACTCGTCCCGTTAGCCTGTCCGCTCACATCCCCGGATTCCAGCTCAGGTGACTTCGTGTCCGATTCGGTTCAAGTCTCCATCACCTTAAGCAACCCGTTGAGATATGAGTATGACTAGACGGTCAACAGGAAACTCGCCCTCCCGTTATTTAGAAAATAAAAAATATTCGGAAATCCCCCGGTGCTTACCCCAGCCTGGAAGTGTGCAAGCTCTGTCTGGAAATCCGTTCAGTCACCGTGGATGTAGCAAAGAGGAGACCAGGGGCTCCTCACGCAAGAACTGTTTCAGGACAGGGCAGTCCTAACTTTTGCCGGAGCTGCATGCTCTGCTGCCGGATATCTCAAGTTAACGGCAGTCCGCTGTTAAGACGGATCACTGAAATGGTCTCGCTGGAGGAGTCGACCGGCCGTCTCTTGCCCCACGTCCGGGCGCCAAAAACTGTGGACACTTTTTGTGACTGAAGACAGAGAAGAAAATTAAAATTAGTCAAAACCTTTTATTAATACATACCAGGCAAGGGTAAAATGTCAGAGAAACACAGTCCTAGGACACCGCGCTTCATCTGCCTCGAGCGCAGATGTCCTTGTTCTTTTATACCTTTCTAATCTCCTGATCGTTGACCACGTAAGCAAAAAATAGCATCCTGACTCATTGTACTTTTCCAATTTTGTAAAGTCATTACCCTAAAGGTATATTTTCTTGTCACACACATCATCAAAAGAAACTTCTAGAAAGTATACATGCTTTTTGTCACGTACGCAAAACACAAACAAGTTTCATCATTCTGTCCTATTTTCTATACACACATACATTTTGTTCAATTACATCTTTTTATGTTTTCACATAGACAATCAGGCACATTCAATGTTTTTGAGAGATCAACACATTATCTAGTGCTGCAAGACCAGAAAAAACAGCAGGGGAGAAGACATAGAACAAACCTAGGTGTAACATCAGTGGGCCTCTCAACTGTCACACACCATACAGAGACTAAAGGGGTCAATTGCAGTGTACCTGAGATAGTACTATACTAGCAGCAGGTTAAGAATGGATTACATAGTAATACTAAGAGGAGATGATCCTCAGGTCTAAGTCCTGACTCAGCAGAACTAGATCAACACCAAGTTTAACTTATCTGGGGTCTGTTCTAGAAATCAGGATTAGTGTGAGATCTGGTTAAAGTATATCAGGATTCTCAGAAATGGGGATAATTCCATTCCAGGAAACCTGGATCTAGCCAGAGTTTCATGAGGACAAAGATGTGGATAACTTTCTAATCCTGCTTTTTGGAACAAACTCAGGATTTGCCTGTTCCAGAGAGACAGATTTGCTGAAATTCAGTTCAGATTCTGGGGCAACTGATGCTCTGAATCTAATGTGAATCTTTGATTACATCTTGCCTGAAGAAGGGGCCTGAGTTGCTTCGAAAGCTTGCATATTGTAATCTTTCTAGTTAGCCAATAAAAGGTGTCATTTTGCTTGGCTTTTCTCTACATTCATAATGGCTAACACGGTACAACACCCTAGTACTATGAATCTAATGTGCAAATAAAAGGTTTAACGTGAAGGTTTAATGCTTTAAGATCCTAGCAGTTAAGGAGCAGAGCATCCAGTCATAAAATCAAAGTCCATAAATGCCCTGTCAGAATGCTGATCCTAGCTGAACTATTTATGAAAAAGCGAAAGCTGACAAAATGTTGAAAATGTCATGCCCCTTTCTAAAATAACAATCGACAAAGAAGCACAAATTCTGCCCAGAAAAATGTAATAAGACCCCAATCAGACATTCTGCCATGCCCAGATATGTGTCTGCATGAACATTACAATTTTACATCAACAACAACCACAATAACATTTATTTAAATAGCACATTTTCATAGAACAGTGTTGCTCAAAGTGTTTTACAAGATGACAAAGAGAAAGTTACAAGAAAAGAAAAACAATTAAGATAAGGCAAATAATATTAAAGAATAAGTAAAAGGAAAATAAGGTAAGGCCAGGAGGACACAAAAAAACAAAAAACTCCAGCTAGGCTGGAGATAAATGCAAACTCTGCTGGGGTTCCAAGGCCAAAAGACCACTCAGCCCTCCTGGGCATTCTTCTTCTTCTACTTTCGGCTGCTCCTGTTAGGGGTTGCCACAGCGGATCATCTTTTTCTATATCTTCCTGTCTTCTGCATTTTGCTCTGTTACACACATCACCTGCATGTCCTCTCTCACCACATCCATAAACCTTCTCTTAGGCCTTCTTCTTTTTCTCTTGCCTGGCAGCTCTATCTTTAACATTATTTTCTAAATATACCCAACATCTCTCCTATGCACACATCCAAACCAACACAATCTCACCTCTCTGACTTTGTCTCCAAACCGTCCAACCTGAGCCGACCCTCTAATGTACTCATTTCTAAACCTGTCTGTCCTCATCACACCCAATGCAAATCTTTACATCATTAATTCTGCTACCTCCAGCTCTGCCTCCTGCTTTCTGGTCAGTGCTTCCGTCTCCAACCCATATAACAACCCATATAACAAGGTCCTGTAGACCTTCCCTTTCACTCTTGCTGATACCCGTCTGTCACAAATCACTCCTGACACTCTTCTCCGCCCATTCCACCCTGCCTGTACTGTCTTCTTCACTTCTCTTGCACATTCTTCATTACTCTGTACTGTTGATCCCAAGTATTTAAACTCCTCCACCTTCGCCAACTCTACTCCCGGCAACCTTACCATTCCACTGACCTCCCTCTCATTTACACATATGTATTCTGTCTTGTTCCTACTGACCTTCATTCCTGTATTCTGTCTTGTTCCTACTGATCTTCATTCCTCTCCTCTCTAGAGCATATCTCCACCTCTCCAGGTTCTCCTCAACCTGCTCCCTACTATCGCTACAGATCACAATGTCATCAGCAAACATCATAGTCCACGGGGACTCCTGTCTAATCTCGTCTATCAACCTGTCCATCACCATTGCAAATAAGAAAGGGCTCAGAGCTGATCCCTGATGTAGTCCCACCTCCAACTTGAATGGATCTGTCACTCCTACCGCAGACCTCACCACTGTCACACTTCCCTCGTACATATCCTGTACAACTCTTATGTACTTCTCTGCCACTCCTGACATTCTCATACAATACCACAGCTCCTCTTGAGGCACCCTGTCATATGCTTTCTGCAGGTCTACAAAGACACAATGCAACTCTTTCTGGCCTTCTCTATACTTCTCCATCAACACCCTCAGAGCAAACATCACATCTATGGTGCTCTTTACTGGCATGAAACCATACTGCAGCTTACTAATCATCACCTCCTTTCTTAACTGCACTTCCACTTCTCTTTCCCATAATTTCATTCTGTGGCTCATCAATTGTATCCCCCTGTAGTTGCTACAGCTCTGCACATCCCCCTTATTGTTAAAAATCCATACCAGTACATATCTTCTCCACTCCTCATGCATCCTCTCACTTTCCAACTTTCCATTAAACAATCTGATTGAAAACTCCACTGCTACATCTACTAAACACCTCCATGCTTCCACAAGTATTCCATTCTTTATTCTCTTCATAGCTGTCCTTACTTCAACCTTGCTAATCCGCTCTGTGAACGTTCTGTTGCAGATTTGTACATGCAAGTAATTAACATTTGGTTTCTTTTAGCATGTATTTATAAGACAATAAAGGGACAAACAACTCCATGTACGTTGAACACTTCATGTCATGAGTCTTAGACTTTTTTACTATCATTGATATTCCAATAACAGAATACAGTGCTTTTTTCACTTGCACTGCAGTCTTTGCAGGCAGTACAATTTGTGGAGACTAGCTCGGACACAGACAGGCAGACACACTCATGTCACCCAACACACGTTTATTTACAATATGTACACAGTCCATATCGTGCTCACAAACCCCAAAGACCCCAAAGTCCTGGCCATAACACAATGCCTTCTCTCTCTTCAGGCCGCCTCCTTGTCGTCCTCCCGACATCATCTTTCTTCCTCCCGACTCTTGTCAATGACTGGAGGGAGGCGGCCCCTTTTATACACACCCGGATGTGCTCCAGGTGCTCCCCGGCAATCTTTCACTGGCACTCCCCAGTGTGGCGGAAGTGTCGGCTGTGTACCCGGAAGCACTCCGAGTGTCCCTTCTTCTCTTCCCCCCAGCACCTCCGGGTGTGGCGAAAGCGCTGGGGTCCAGGGTCCCCAAGGCATCAGGGCACCCCCTGGCGGTGGCCACGGGCCCCTACAGGGTAGAGCTTCCAAGCTCTGTACCCGTGGCCCCCAATACAACCAGGGCGGACGCCCCCTCGCGTTCTGGACGAGGAATGAGCTCTCCTCCTGGGCGTGCCGGCCGGGCGTGAACCCCGTCCGGGTGCCACAGATTTCACACAAATGTTATGAAGGTTTCGTTCAGCCAGAAAACCACAGACACAATGGGTAAGTGACCAAGTACTGTGGTAAAAAGTGGGACTTTAGGGACCTTCAAATCTCAACTTGATGTTTTTTTGGAGAATAGTCAAAATAGTTCAAATGTTCTGTCCCATAATTTCTTACATTTTAACTCAGTGTGTTGACATGGTCTATCAGCTTTTAGGGTGAACATCACTGTCATAGGAATCAAACGAGGATCACACTGCTGCAGTTAGATGGCTGGATGAGTGGCCAAGTTCACTTATAAGAATTATATTTGGGATTCCTATGTTCAAATATGTTTATGTCCCCCAAACTATGCGACTCTTCAATTCCACCCGGGGGGGGTTGGGGGGGGTATGGGGGTGGGGTAAATGTTAACATTATTCAAAGTTATTGTCTATTTTTACCTGCATTTTTATTACTCTTTAATTTAATATTGTTTTTTTTATCAGTATGCTGCTGCTGGAGTATGTGAATTTCCCCTTGGGTTTAATAAAGTATCTATCTATCTATCTATCTATCTATCTATCTATCTATCTATCTATCTATCTATCTATCTATCTATCTATCTATCTATCTATCTATCTATCTATCTATCTATCTATCAAAGACTTGTGAATTACATCTCAAATTATACAAGCAAGATGGGATAAAGTGACATACTCCCTGTTTCATCGACAAGGCCTTACCAATGGCCCTGCCTGCTATGTCTTCTTCTTTTCTGCCTGTATGTCCTTCTTTTCTCCATGATGTGCTGTTCTCTCTTTACATCTATGTATTTCCTATTGCCCACTCATATCTTTCCTCAGAATTTTTCTTTAGTACTTTTTCCCCTCTATTTTATTTTTGATTGTCACGTTATGAATCTTATTATTTTTGTGGTCTGTTTTTATTTCGTGTGTAGTATTTTTGTTATATGTGCTTTTCACACATTTTCTTTTATGATTATGTAGGTGATGTTATATCACTGTCATTTTAAAATGTCATTTCCTTCTGTAATTTTCATTTCGTGCAGAATTTTCACTGAACATTAGGTTTCACGACCACTATGCACAATGTATTTAAAGTATTGTAGCATAGGGGTTAAGGTTTTGGCCTTTAAACCATGAGGTTGTGGGTTCAGATCCTATTACTGACATTGTGATACCACAAACAAGTCACTTCATCTGCCTCTGCTCCTATTAGAAAAGCAAAAGAAATATAACCAATTGTATCTCAGATTTTGTGAGTCTTCTTGGATAAATGCAGCAACCAAATAATAAGTAATATTAAAGTAATAAGCAACATCAGCAAGTTAAGGAGGAGCAGTAGGCAAAACATCCAATCTTTTAAATTTCTTCAAAAAGGTTTGTGTGTGCTTATGTTTATTTTGGTTAAGGCTTTCTCTTGATTAATTTGGCTTTTTACTTTGCTTTAGTCTTTATGAAATATGATTTACCTTTCTCCTCTGGCTCAGCTTACTTTGTTTGATCTTTAGTCTCCCTCTGCTTTAAATTAGACCATGAGACTGTCTTTATCTATAAAAAAGAAAGCAACCACTTTTCTTTTAATGATGAGAACTTTCTCTTATAATTTTAGTTCAAGTTCCTTGTCAGTCTGTTCCCAACTGTCCTCCATTGACCTGCAGGCACCTTCTCATAATTCAGTTTCATCTCTCGTAGTCTCATTCACAGACTCCTAAGTTTCACTACCATCTCTTCATTCATATTTGTCACCCTGTCAGCTGTCACCAATGTGTCCTATTGTGTTGTGTACAGCTTCTCTTTTTTATCCTGCTGTTCCTCTTTCATACATGCTCATCCTGCCATCATGTTCAAAGTTTATAGATGAACAACTGTCATCCTGCAGCAGTCCACTACCTCCTTATCCCTGTTTCTTTCTTAATATTTGAAAAACAATAAAAGATAATACAAAAGAACATAGCTCAATCAAACAAATAAGACTAGCGTAGCAGAAACAACAATACTCTATAAACTCAATCTATAGAAAACAAAAGAAAATAAAAGACATCAGCATTCAGACCAATAAAGAGAGCAACATGAGCAGAAATTCCCATCTTAAATAGTTCTTCATACAAGTAAAATAAGAAATATCACAAGAGTTAAACATTAAAAAGATATTTTAAACAGATCTTCCTAAAAATATTTTTTTGTAAGGTGTTGATGTCCTCTTGTGGCCTTTGACTGATGAGCCAGGGTTTTTTAGGTTTCCTCTCCTTTTCTCTGCTTTCTTTTTCTACACAGTAAGCCAGGCAGTGCTTTCTCTTGGCCGCTCCTGTAAGCCCCATTGGTTACACAGGGCCAGTAACTCCACCCACAGCTTCATTTGCATGAGCTGCAGGTCCTCTGCTCTCCTCATATCTGTTAACAATAGAGGCATACAGGTGAGCTATAGCACAGCTGAGAGCTGCAGAATTACCTGTGACAACTGATTTGTGCATACAGTATGTGGCATTGGGTGGAAACAAACGAAATAAATAAAAAACAAAATGTGTGATATGTAGACTGTATTTTGTCAAAAGACAAAAAAATCACAATTTTTTTTCCAAATGATATGTTTTGTAGATTTAACTTTGACAATGGAAGGTTTTATTATCCAGCAGAATTATTACTGTTGTAAAAGTGTAAATTCTTTGTTGCCTCCACCAATTACATTCAGACACAGTGAAAAAGGTAATCTGTTTAACTACAATGGATTGATACCATTTTTTGACATAAATCTTATACATATATTTTTTTATATATATAATGTATATTATGAGGGACAGATTGGGCACTGCTCCCTTGCCTGGCCAGGAGGCCTTGATAAAGGTAGGTCAGTGAGGGAGCTGTGATACCCCCTTTTTGCGCCAGGACATGGTTACAGAAGGACGCCCTGGATGGGCTTGGAAGCCTGAAAGGACATTACAGTGGGTGACTGCCTGCTATGCGCAGAGCATCCCCCTGTACTCTGAGTGGCAGCATCCCATCTGGTGAGCCCCATTATGAACCCCCTCAGGGCAGAATGGGAGTTGCTGTCCCATGGAGCTGTCCTGTCAGGTTCTGTGTGGGCCACCAGTGGGAGCTGTCAGATATTGACAGCACAAGAATAGTTGTGGTCCAGTTTGACCAAGAAGTGCTTCCTGGCGGCAATAGATTGTGTGCCAGAAATAGTTTCAGGTTGAGCTTTACAAGAAAGCCACAAGAAAGCCCTTCACTTGGCCTGGGGGTTCAGAGCCAGGAGAGAGGATAGACAACACTAGATTGGCACGAGTGGAGGAGAACACAAAGAATGGGAATAGGAAAAGGAAATGGAAATGTTCTGTTTGTACTGGGCAATTGGAAAAGAAAGCCCATAAAAGGTGCACTGTTAGTGTAAATAAAAGCCTTTCACTGACCCAGGACTGTGTCTGTTGTTTGGGACTCAGTGGTGCCCCTACTGGCCCCTATATACATATATATATGTTATGAGTAAAGCCTGAAAATTGGATAAACCTAGCCTTACCTGGGTACTCACTGGACACTTATTAGGTACACCTTGCTAGTACCAGGTTGGACCCTCTTTTGCCTTCAGAACTGCTGGAAATCTTCATGCCATAGATGCAGCAAGGTGCTGGAAACATTCCTTAGCAATTTTGGTCCATATTGATATGATAGCCTCATGCAGTTGCTGCAGATTTGTTGGCTCACATCCATGATGCAATTCTCCCATTCCACCATATCCCAAAGGTGCTCTATTGGAATGAGATCTGGTGATTGTGGAGGGTATTTAAGTACAGTGAACTCATTGCCATGTTCAAGATTTTGAGATGATTTGAGCTTTGCATCATTATGCGTTATCCTGTTGGATGTACAGTGGTGTGAAAAACTATTTGCCCCCTTCCTCATTTCTTATTCTTTTGCATGTTTGTCACACAAAATGTTTCTGATCATCAAACACATTTAACCATTAGTCAAATATAACACAAGTAAACACAAAATGCAGTTTTTAAATGATGGTTTTTATTATTTAGGGAGAAAAAAAATCCAAACCTACATGGCCCTGTGTGAAAAAGTAATTGCCCCCTTGTTAAAAAATAACCTAACTGTGGTGTATCACACCTGAGTTCAATTTCCGTAGCCACCCCCAGGCCTGATTACTGCCACACCTGTTTCAATCAAGAAATCACTTAAATAGGAGCTGCCTGACACAGAGAAGTAGACCAAAAGCACCTCAAAAGCTAGACATCATGCCAAGATCCAAAGAAATTCAGGAACAAATGAGAACAGAAATAATTGAGATCTATCAGTCTGGTAAAGGTTATAAAGCCATTTGTAAAGCTTTGGGACTCCAGCGAACCACAGTGAGAGCCATTATCCACAAATGGCAAAAACATGGAACAGTGGTGAACCTTCCCAGGAGTGGCCGGCCGACCAAAATTACCCCAAGAGCGCAGAGACGACTCATCCGAGAGGTCACAAAAGACCCCAGGACAACGTCTAAAGAACTGCAGGCCTCACTTGCCTCAATTAAGGTCAGTGTTCACGACACCACCATAAGAAAGAGACTGGGCAAAAACGGCCTGCATGGCAGATTTCCAAGACGCAAACCACTGTTAAGCAAAAAGAACATTAGGGCTCGTCTCAATTTTGCTAAGAAACATCTCAATGATTGCCAAGACTTTTGGGAAAATACCTTGTGGACTGATGAGACAAAAGTTGAACTTTTTGGAAGGCAAATATCCCGTTACATCTGGCGTAAAAGGAACACAGCATTTCAGAAAAAGAACATCATACCAACAGTAAAATATGGTGGTGGTAGTGTGATGGTCTGGGGTTGTTTTGCTGCTTCAGGACCTGGAAGGCTTGCTGTGATAGATGGAACCATGAATTCTACTGTCTACCAAAAAATCCTGAAGGAGAATGTCCGGCCATCTGTTCGTCAACTCAAGCTGAAGCGATCTTGGGTGCTGCAGCAGGACAATGACCCAAAACACACCAGCAAATCCACCTCTGAATGGCTGAAGAAAAACAAAATGAAGACTTTGGAGTGGCCTAGTCAAAGTCCTGACCTGAATCCAATTGAGATGCTATGGCATGACCTTAAAAAGGCGGTTCATGCTAGAAAACCCTCAAATAAAGCTGAATTACAACAATTTTGCAAAGATGAGTGGGCCAAAATTCCTCCAGAGCGCTGTAATAGACTCATTGCAAGTTATCGCAAACGTTTGATTGCAGTTATTGCTGCTAAGGGTGGCCCAACCAGTTATTAGGTTCAGGGGGCAATTACTTTTTCACACAGGGCCATGTAGGTTTGGATTTTTTTTCTCCCTAAATAATAAAAACCATCATTTAAAAACTGCATTTTGTGTTTACTTGTGTTATATTTGACTAATGGTTAAATGTGTTTGATGATCAGAAATATTTTGTGTGACAAACATGCAAAAGAATAAGAAATCAGGAAGGGGGCAAATAGTTTTTCACACCACTGTAGCCATCAGAAGATGAATATACTGCAGTCATAAAGGGATGGACATGGTCAGCAACAATACTCAGGAACAATTGATACAAGGTAGAATGGATCCATACTTTCATGTTGTTGATGCCAAATTCTGACCCTACCATTCAAATGTCCCAGCAGAAATTGAGATTCATCAGTCCAGGCAACGTTTTTCCAGTCTTCTACTGTCCATTTTTGGTGAGCCTGTGTGAATTGTATCCTTAGTTGCCTGTTCTTTGCTGACTTGAGTGGCACCCGGTGTGGTTTCATCTGCTGCTGTAGCCCAACATGTTGCATTCAGAGATGCTCTTCTGCATACCTCAGTTGTAATGAATGGTTATTCAAGTTGCTGTTGCCTTTCTATCAGCTCAAACCAGTCTGGCCATTCTCCTCTGACCTCTGGCATCAACAAGGCATTTCATGCAGAGTGCTGCAACTCACTGGATATTTTCCCTTTTTTGGACCATTCTCTGTAAAACCTAAAGATGGTTGTACATGAAAATCCCAGTAGATCAGCAGTTTCTCAAATAATTAGACAAGTCAGTCTGGCACCAACAACCATGCCACGTTCAAAGTCACTTAAATCATCTTTCTTCCCCATTCTGATGCTTGGTTTGAACTTCAGCAGGATTTCTTGACAATGTGTACATACCTAAATGCATTGAGTTGCTGCGATGTGATTGGCTGATTAGATATTTGTGTTAACAAGCAGTTGAATCAGTGTACCTAATATAATGGCTAATGAGTGCATTATACTGTATATAAATATACAAGGCATTTACATACATACGGGCCGGGACGCTAACTGTATGGAAGGACCAGGGGAGGGAGCATCGGCAAAGGCAACACCTTCCCTGGGATGCTAGAGGTGCAGTTTTCCTGGGCAGCTGTGGCACCATGGATTCCTGCAGGGTATGAGTTGGAGTTTGGCATAGACCTGTTGGGTTCTGTGGGGGCCACCAGGGGGAGCTGCAGAGCCCTTCATTTGGCTCTTACCTGACCTGGGAGTGATTCCAGGTCCAATTAATGAGCCACCTGGAACACTCCCAGAACCATCATAAAAGGAGCCACCTCACTCCATTCAGAGAGCCAGAGTTGGGAGGAAGAAGGACGAAGCTTACAAGGGAGGAGTGGAGGCAGAAGGACTGGGAATTTGCAGCTGAAGGAAGGGCTGTGTTGTGGTGCTCTATGAGTTGAGTTGTACTTTGGGGAAGCGAAGAAGAAACGCGTGTTGTGTGGCAATTTGTGTCTCTGCCTGTCTGTGTCGGGTTAGGGTGGCTGTACGCACCCCAGTTGGCCACAATATATATATGCATATACTCCCAGTCAAAACTTTGTACACATCCAGGAATTTCATGTTTTTTCAGAGAAATTGATATTTTTTATCAAGGTTTCATTAAACTGATTTTAAAATATAGCCAAGACATTACAGTATATCTGTTTCTAAGGGCTATAACTACTTGAAATGACTGATTTTAAATTTTTTATTCACTTATGACTGCAAAGCACCATTTTCAGCAGCCATTCCTCTTAGCTTATCCTTAATTAGTTGTTTGGGTTAGGTTGTAAGATACCACCATTCTCAAAAAAAAAGATCAATATGAATCCAGCTTTCTCAATAAACATGTCACCCAATTGTTTTTTTGTGAAATGAAGATTACTCCATGTGACAGATAGCCAAGAAACTGAATATTTCATGCAAAGGTGTCTATTACTGTCTTGAGAGAAGAGGGTAGACTAGATCTGATCAGGCTAGAAAAAGAGGAAAAGGACATCAGAGTCTATAATATGGGGAACAAATGGCTTACAGGTCCTCATTAAATACTCACAAAATGCCAATGTCATCTGCAACAAAGAAAGGACGACTTCAGGATGCTTACGATAATACATTTTTGCAGACTCCATGATTTTATGTAAAACTCATCACCTATCCAATGTCTGTGTTCTTTTGCCCATTTAAACTTTTCTTTTTATTTTCCAGTTTCAGATATGACTTTTTCTGTGAAACTGTGTCTCTAAGTCCACCACCCCAGAGTCATCTTTTCTCTTTAAATATGCTCAAACATGTGAAAGAAGACAAATAAAAGAAGTAAAAAGTACAAAGGGATAGAAATAGATTAAAGCTAATAATTAAATTTAATTTAATTTCCTTCATAAAAATGATAAAATTACATTTTCTATCTGTAAATTTGTATTTAGGCTGTGAAATTTTCCTAAAAGTAAAATTAAATTCATAAGGAAGAAAGCATTCTCTTCACTATCTTCATGCTCATAGCAACTAAAAATAATATTTCTAAAAGAAGGGATAAAACATAATAATATTTATTGTTACCAATGAAGATGTTAATGTCTTTCCAAAGTTTGAGTATAAAAGCAGGTCCTATATAAATACAGATTAGTTTCTGGATATAAGTTATAAAATGAAAATTTTACATCAATGTCACATCTATGTTTCTAGCAGGATATTTATTAATTATCTTTAAAAAAATATTTTGTTTTATTTTTTTCCAGTAGCAGTCAAACTTTTTGCCAGTTTATATTTTGAAGTTCTTCCAATAACAGATTATCAATGGGACAGAAATTATATTGCCAAGAAATAAGCCTCTTATTTTATCATTCTTTCTACCAGAAATGGTAAAACAAATCTTATCAATTTAAAATTCAATTGGTTCAGTAGAGGATACTGAAAAAGGTGAATTCCTATTCTGAATTTCTGAACAACATACGTATGCCAAATGGAAAAGCACCAAGTACAGTTGTGAGATCTTTTAGGGTTACAGGCCTGTTGTGTCTTGATAAGAATTCCATGTAACTGTACAGCAGGCCTGCTTTATGTATTAGACGATTCACCAGTTTTGTACCTGCATTGAACCACTGTTCCTAAAATAAAAAAAATATTTCTGAATAAAATATTATGATTGTTCCAAATAAAACATGTTTGGTTCTTCATAACATCCATCCATCCATTTTCCAACCCGCTGAATCCGAACACAGGGTCACGGGGGTCTGCTGGAGCCAATCCCAGCCAACACAGGGCACAAGGCAGGAAACAATCCTGGGCAGGGTGCCAACCTACCGCAGGACACACACAAACACACCCACACACCAAGCACACACTAGGGCCAATGTAGAATCGCCAATCCACCTAACCTGCATGTCTTTGGACTGTGGGAGGAAACCGGAGCGCCCGGAGGAAACCCACGCAGACACGGGGAGAACATGCAAACTCCACGCAGGGAGGACCCGGGAAGCGAACCCGGGTCCCCAGGTCTCACAACTGCGAGGCAGCAGCGCTACCCACTGCGCCACCGTGCCGCCCACTTCATAACATCTATTCAACAATTTACTTTAAAAGTATGGTTAAGAGAACTAAAACGTAAATTAATACACTCTTCTTGTGTACTTGATTTATTATCATTAACTATTCTAATCCCCAGATATGTTTCACAGAAGTGTTACAAATAGATGACACCATGCAGTTCTTAACTGGAAGACGTTTGCACTTGCTAAGTAACACCAGAACATGAAGAAGGATGCCTCGGTGGACCAGACACTTTGGAGTATTGAGTGCTGTTGATACCCTGAGGGTGTCTTTTAGAAATGAGACACCATCATCAGCCAGTTGACTAATCATTAATTCTTTGCCAGCAATTGTACTGTCTTTTAATGCAGTTGCTTTACTATGTAAATTTAGAAACTATGCAGCTATTAAGAACAGATAAGCGGGGATTGGGGACCCTGCAGACACAACAATTTAGAATAAATCTTGGGAAGATTCCACTGTATAACTTCTGTTCCAGTTTATGTATTGCATTTTCACTGTCCTAAAAATAAATCTCCAAAGCAACACTTGGAACATAAATTCATGATCTGATAAATCAAAGCCTTTATAGTAATCCAGAAAAATAATAAAGTTGTCATTTTAAATAAAGTCAGAATAATCCTGCATGTTTAAAATCAAGCTGGTATTATTAGTAAAAAGTCTATTTTGCATAAATCCTGACTGAGTTTCATATATTATTGCACATAATACACATTTTAATATTTTGGCCAAAATTAAGGCAATAATTTTACAAGCATTGTTTAATAAGGAAACTGGGAACAAACTGAACTTCTGTAAAAACAATATTTGGAATCTTTCGAGTCCCAGTGTGCTGAATCTTTTTAATGAAGTCCGTGAGATGTGTTTAACGACTTTGTACCATAATTCAGGATAGGTTTCTCTGTTTGGAATTTCAGCACAGCCAAAACGATGTACATCATCAGCAGTTAATAATTTCTTTTGCAAAGTAACCAATAAACGCATGTGAGGTAAACTCCGTTTTTGAAATTCTCTTGACTTAAACTTCAAAGCCTTACAATATTTACGTACTTCTTACATATCACCTATGTCCATATATTCATTCTCTATTTGCCTTTTCGGTATTTCTCCAAGTAATAATTTCTCTTTCTTTGCTCTAAGGCAATGTTTACTTTCTTTGTTTTGACACTGTAATTTTTTCTGCTTTCATATTTTGTATCTTGCTCTGCATGTGTTTCGTGCCTACGTTTTTTCTGAGTCTTTTGAATTCCACTTTTTTCATTATCTCTAACCTGCTCTGCATGTGTTTTGCCCCCTTGTTTTTTAACCTCTTTATGACATTTTACTTTGTTTTCTACTCTGTCTTTCATTTCTGACCTCGCTTTATCCTGCTTTTGTTTCAGTGACACCTGGCCCATGTTGATTATTTTCCCTTTTTCAAGTAATAATTTCCATTTGTTTGCGCTACTGCGATCTTTACTTTCATTTTTTTATACTTTCTAATTTTCCTACTTTCATATTCTTTAACTTTCTCCACATGTGTATCATGTGCTTTCGAATTCCATTGCTTTCATAATCTCTAACCTGCTCTGCATGTGTATAGCGCTAACATCCGGATTGGACGTGCTTTTTTTCAATTTCACTTGTTCCGGGCTGATAATTTCTTTCATTATTTTCTGAATTTGCACCTAGATTATTCTTTTTCTTTTTTGTCTCTTCAACACTTTTGAGTCTCTTTTATCCGCGCTGCTTTCTTCTTTGCTTAGTCGTCTACGTTTTATCTATAACGTATTGTCCTTATACGCTTTATATGCGCTGAGAGCCCTGGATCTGTGTGTGCTCAAAGCCAAAACACGACTGAGAGTTTTGATGACCGTGGTCTTATTTGGTTGTAAGTAGGGCGTGTCTTGCAAGAATCTCATGTTCTACATCATCGCAAGACAGTCCTGGGTCAATCTCTTGGCACAAAGTCTCATGTTTAAAGTCCCCGCGAGACGCTCCATGGCCAGTCTCTTTAGTCTCGCGGGTCTTTTAAGTGTCTTCCATGATCTTAACGTGAAGATCACATCTCAACACCCTACTGTTTCTCTGCAGGATTTTTTTTTTATAATAGAGAGATTTATTCAGTTTCCAATGTGAGGATTTTTTAAGCAAGCTAATAGAAAGTAATAAAGAAATGAAAATAAAACAGTTTTATAATCAGAGAATGGTGAAGGTTCAATGCTTATTGAATGATTCTGTAATTCCTTAGAGGTAAGCCAAAAGTCGACTTATAATAGATGTGAGAGTGACTTGTTATTCTGAGTAAATGACTTTTGAGAAGGACTGGTTTCTTTCAAAATACAAACCAAATATGTTTTTAGACATCTTTAAATAGGAACTCGACTTATAAACCTGTGGAGGCCATTTGTCCAGGCTTCTATCCGACATGGCATTAAACTGTCCCCCAGAAACTAATGAAGAATTACAAAACTTGGATAATAAATTAAGTACATTTCCCTCTAATTAAGGCAAAAAGGCTTTGCTTTCTGAATATGAAGTAAACCTGTAAACAATCAGGAAGCATGTTGTGTTTGCAGGTTCCATAAAGAGGCAAATATAATAGCCTTCTTTGTCACAATCAGTTAGCAAAACCCTCACTTTGAAGCAATTTTTCAAAATACTGACAACCAGTCGAAGGTGTCGTCCCACTAGACAACCAGAGATCTCAAAGTCACTGTGATCTCCAGAAATTAACGTCTGGCATAGTTAGTGACATTCTTGTCAAAAGAAGAAATCAGTGTTAAATTGTTTAAGATAAGATTCAAAATAAAGCTTTTTGCTTGTTAGGCTTCTTAATCTTCTTCCATTAAGAGAGATAACAGAATAATATATAAAACTAGAGAAAGAAAGAAAAAATAACTAGGAAATATAAAGTATTAGAACAATTGAAATGAGTGTTTTGCTTTAAGGAAACCTGAAAGGAAAAAAATAAGACTTTAAGCACAAATGTGAACAGAAGACCCATCAAATAACAGTATATATCATTGAATATGGGAATAAAGCAAATAATCTGAGGCTATTACTCCGTTCTTACAGTGTTTGTTAATGTAATTTGAAAACAAGAATGAACCAAAAGTCAAAAAAGGACACCTCAATTGCCATCTACTTGCCCATTATGATGCAAAGAATTAAGAAAATCTGATTTTAACACTCCATTTTTTTGCATTTTCAAACATAATAAAGGAGCTACAGACAAAATAAACTGTTCACTATAAGAGAGCTCTAATAAACTGAGTTAGTAAACTAGAATCTACTCATTAAAAATTAGGTTTAAACTTCTTCTTTTTTTGTATTATAAATCCCAAGGCAAAGAACATTCCTGACATCTATTGGTCATGGTATCTGCAGCAAAATGTCCAAGGGATTTAATAATGTTTTCTCAATTTTTGTAAAAAGAAAGCTATAGTCCACTTAGCTTTATCCTAAAAAACATGCAATCAGCTTTGACAATTTTAAAGTTGTGGTTTAAATGTCTAATGAAAGGTTATACAAGAAAAAGAAGTTACCAAAGAAGATATCTCATATGTAAGGTAGTGATGAAAGGGGGAATACCATTTCTATTTCAAGGAAGGGATATTTCAATACCATTCACAACAGCTTGCCCCACCAAAAAATATCCCATCTTGTCTTCTTTTTGTGCTTTTTCCACCACAGTCCACAGTCCACAGAAGTACAAACCCTTCACTTTCTTTTAGTTATTTTTCTTTAAAGTGAATGGAGTTCTTTGCTACTCACCAAACAGCATCTCGATGAAATTGGGAAGAAAACTCAAACATGATTCCACTGGGTTTGTTATTATTTGGAATCTAAAAGGCCAGTTCTGTGTACCACGTCAATTAATTTGCATTTACATTTATTTGCTTAGCAAACGCTTTTATCCAAAGCAACTTATAAAAGAGGTTAACATAATCAAATAACATTAGTCTGGGGGACTGTTTGGGAACAAGTGGCACGGGTTAAGTTTACAAAATTGATCATCAGAACAAGATACCATCAAGTTATGACTCCTGGTTTATAAAACCTATTAACTAATGTCTGTTAGACAGAAATTCACCAACCAAGAGAGTCTTCAGATGCTTCTTATACAAATTGAAAGAGTCAGAATTTCAAATGACGGTGGGTAGCTTCTCCCATCAGTCAGGTGTTACACATGAAAGAGTCTGGACTGAGATTTGATACCATGGACTCTCTAGAAGCCAGCAGATTTGAGAAGGAACATAGGACCCTACAAGAGGCTCCATATAAGCTTTTGCTAGATTATTCTTGGCCGCTGGGAGGAGAACCATGCACACCTGCAGACTTCTTGATGTACATCTTTCTTTACTACAATGTCATACATCCTTAGATTCCATTGATGTTAATAATCCTCCAAGTAGGAAACTCACTTCTCTTCTAAGGCAGAAGTAGTCTTGCTTTTAATTTTTGTTGATTTTGGTCCAGGTGAAGTCAATTACTGCCTTTGTTTCCTCAATCTGCCTCAAATTCTCAGTGACCACATCCTTCACTCCTGCGATTACAATGGAGTTTTCATTAAACTTCTGTTCTGGGTCATCTGATCTGTTATTGAAAAGTGGCAAAACCACTGCTTGCTGAGAAAGAAAGGTGGCTATCTATGCACTCTGAGTTTGCCATTGCTCGACCACTGGAAATTTTCAGGGAATGCTAGGGTAAGGGTGGGAATTCTCTTCGGACAGCTTAATTTCTACTGAGATGAAATCGAATTTGTGTCAGTCATGAAGTCTGTCAGAAAACGAGTTGCAAGACATCACTGGCTTTGAGGCATCACTGTTGAGAGCTTGTGTATTGGGTTTGCTGGTGAGGTTGGTGTTGTCCCAATATTCTTTTTTTCCTTCATGTTTCTTCTTTTTTTCTGAGTGTCCTATTACAGCCCTCAATAAAAAAATGAAAGACTAGTGCTTTAATACTAATAGACAAATAATATTTTCCACACCATAAATTATTTAATAGACATTCTAAGGAACTCAATCAGTCAAATGTGCTTACAGCACCCGCTAGCACAGAGTGCCAGTGGATTCTCACTCGTCAGTCCATCGTTTAGGCAGTTCACTGCTTAAAAGTTAAAAGTACCACATGTTGTTGCTTCACTAGTTGGAATTGATACGTGACTTTGGCAGACATGCAGTTTTTCTAAGCTCCCCTGCAGCTGGCACAGAAGTTGTCCATTTGAATGATGGAATGCCAGCACATACTGAGGTGGCTCATCCCCAGGCTGATGCAATGTGTCAGCACCATGACACAGGTTTGCTGAATGCTATCAGTTATGTCTGGTTAGTATGCCCCATTAATGTATTTGTTAGAGGGGCAACGCTGATCAGAGCACACATACCTGCATTATGGGATGTTACGGTAGAGAATTAGGAAAAGGACGTGGATGTATGGAGGAAAATAGGAGGAAAAGGTGAAATTCAAAAGTAGAATGCTAGAAATGTTGGAAGATAAACATGCTGTCATTTAATCTTTAAAAGAATAAAAGAAAGGAGGAAACGGACTTACATAAAACAATTAAAGTATCAAACAGGACACCCGTGACAAAGAAGAAAAGATTGAAATAGCACACATATTTTATAAAGACCCATATAGGAAAACCACAGAACAGAGAAGAAGCATTACAAGGAACTCATGAGGTGTTAAGTGAAGAAAAACAGAAAGGAGTAGAAGAGAAGATAGCAACAAGGTGATAAAAGCATGTAGGAAGGGTAAGACTACAAACAGACGGACTGTCAGTTGAGTTTTATGAAGTTTTTTTGAATCTATTAAAAGAGAATCTAGCTGAAAAATTTCAAGAAATTATGGAAGGCTAGGAGGTACCAGAGTCCAGGAGAATTTATTTCCAAAGAAGGGAACTCCACAGAAATTTTGGATCAGCGACCAGTAATTCTGCTCTGTTAGAATTATGGTATCTGGAGCAAAGTGCTGATGAAGAGTTTAAAGGAAACACTGAAGAATTTATTGAAACAAAGCAGGCATGTGCAGTACTAGGAAGATCCTTGGAACGTCATCATATATTGATAAGGGACATGTTTGAGTACTCAAAGAGCAAACAGTTTCTTTTAGGAGTGTTGAATATTGATTTAGGAAAAGCTGATAGATCATCAGTTCATATGGGTCAATTTCACGATAATGGAAATTCAGGTGGCAACAAGGAATGTCATGGAAAGATGTTTCAAACTAGGAACAAATAAGGTGGTGATAAATGGGCACCTGTCACAAGAAATAAATACCCAAAGAGATATTAAACCAGGATGTCCTTTATCTGCTGCTTTGTTTGTTATGTGTATAGAACACCTCACAAGATGCACAAGAAAGACCTGAAGATTATGCAGCAGCATATTGTGAAGACTTACTCTCAGTGTGGATGAACGGACAGTGATGATTGTCATCATTACAGACAGGAACGCCACTCCGCTTCAACTCAGAATCAAATTTTAATTCATCTTTCCAGAGCCAAACGGCTTCATAGAAAATGAACAGTGACACCTAGTGGACAAAACAAAGACTGCACCATTAACATGGAATTGTACAGTATGTATAACAGACTTAACCAATACCTTTCTTTTTACTAAAGAAGGCTTTATTTAAATAATAAAGGATGAAATGAAACGGTACAAAACAGATACAAAGCACATATAATTCACTGCTGTCTAAACATATCAAATAAAATTTGTACAATTGTGGTTCCAAAATAATAAAATAGAAGATAATAAAGAAGTAAAAACAAGCATTAAGTATTGTGACAGGACAGGTTTAGATTTAACTAAACACTTTATATTCTGAGCACACTGCCATTGTTCTAGCTGCTTTTTATGCAAAGATGGAGATATTGTATCTAAATGTTTTATTTCCTTCATGGAAACAGTAAAATGAAACACTTCATATTACACAGCATTTCACAGAGGTGTTACATATTGGTGACACCAAGCAATTGTTAACGGCAAGACGACCACATTTTCTGAACATAAGAAGTACTTACTGCTTTAATATCACTTCAGTTTTTTTTTTTTGTCCAACACCTCCTGACTTATCGATACTAGAAAACTCCCATATGCTATTCGACTCATTTTGACTTGAAGTTGTGAATGCCATGTTAACAAAGCTCAGGAGTTCATCCCATAATGGGATACAAGGGGTCAAAATTACTCGTTTTCACAAAACTGACAAAAATAGGGATCAGTAATTTAGGCATAAGGACCGTAGTTTTATGCCATTTTGAGGTTGTTGATCACAACTCTGATAATATTTTGGATTTTTGATTCTTTATCAGTGGTCCCAGCCCTCTAAGAGCCACTCCCAGAAGGTTCAAAATGACAAATTTTAAAAATAAGCATGTGGAAGATCATTTTAGACAAGTCAGTGATCAGGAATAAGATGGTATTTTTGATTTTTTGATCTTTTGCTAGTGATCTGGCAGTCTAGAGACCTCTACCAGAGGGTGAAAAATGACAAATTTCTACTACAAATGAGAATATTTAGACAAACATTTAAGTTAAAGCATACATTTTAATTGTTTTAAATATATGACACGACTATTCTTGTTTATTATGTACTGTACTTCTACCTCATGAAGTAAATCATTACGTTACTATTCAATATTAACTTTTTGAAAAGAGCTTTAAGGTATATCGATTTGATTTATAATTCTACAGTTTTACATTTGTAAAGAAGACAAAAAATGACAAAAACATCTCAATTTATTCTATATTGATTACTATATAATATTAGGTCCTCAGAGCTGCTTACTCTTGAACATGTGACTCAATCGTCCATGAGTAAAACATTCCTGCATTTGATCAATTCCTGTTTTTTTTTTTGTTTTTCCTGGAAAGTGTATTCTTTTAAATTGCAACAGGTAATCAGAAGAAATAATGAAAAATTTGAATAAATATTATCATTATTAGATGTTGTCAATTTTAATTTTTTTACGTTGTTTACTCAAGTACAGTATTTCTTTTTTGTATTTTTTGTCAGATGGCTGTAGTGCCATAATAAACACTCCCTCACAATTCAGGTAATGTGCTTCATTCAGGACTCCGAGAGCAACTGCTTATTCGACATAAAGTGAAACCACTGGTACCCAAGGATTCTCCAAAGAGACACAGTACCGAAAGAGTCCAGACATTGTCTCAGGTCCATATACCAGATACCACACCATAAAAAACAGATACCAAAGCAGCAAGCAGCAGGATTCTACAGATCTGGACATCCGTCCTTTTGCAGAGATATCGAGAGCCCCACACACACCTTTCCAGCGATCACATGACCCCCCCCATGCTCCCACAATCCGTCAGCTGATTTCATAGGAAGAGTCACCAGAGACATGAACGTCAATGTGGAGGTAAGTAAACCTCTTGATGAGGTCAATATTCTCTCCGCAGACAGACACACTGCTGATGGATGTTCCCAAGAGGTCATTAAAGGCCTGGACCTTAGTTTTTATCCAGGACACTCACAAGCGCAGACAATCAGACTCCTTGCTCAGTCTCTCAAGAGCCCTGATTAGAGTCTCCATTGACATCACAGCATCGTCGGCAAAGTCAAGATTGGTGAATATTTCTTCACCAGCAGATGCCCCCAGCTGTTGGATCCCACAACCCTGCCCAACACCAGTCCTTGCAAGCACTGAACAGAGTAGGAGCAAGAACATACCCCTGATGAACCCTAGAATCAACTGGGAAAAATGCAGAGGTTCTGCCTCCTCCACTCTGCCCAGCACTCACAGTAAAAGACAGTAAAAGTATACAGGCCAAACATTGTATCCAGAAATTTTGGGGGGGATTCCGCAAAGTCTCAGAATATCCCACAGGGCAGCTCGATCAACTGAGTCAAATGCTTTATGAATGCTGACAAATGCTACAAAGAAACTCTTCCGATATTCGTGTTTGCGCTCTATGAGAACCCTCTGTGTGAGAATGTTTTCGATAATAGACTTCTTAGTCGTAAAACCAGACTGCTCCAGTCGCTGGTAAGTGAACAAGTGATCACAGATCCTATTAATGATGACCCTAGCAAGGACTTTACTTAATACAGAGAGCAGTGTCATCTCCCTATAGCTGCCACAATCCAGGCAATCACTGTACAGGGACAAGTCTCGTTTTCCAGTCAGTTGATGAGATGATGCCTGTCTCCCACATGCAAGCAAAGATGGCTTGCAATGCCAGAAGGACAGCCTTACCACCAGCCTGGAGAGGTTCAAACTGCGTGGAGACTCATTTGGAGTCCGGCCTGGTCCAGCCTCATTCTCCTAGTACGTGGTAGCCTACGGAAACTAAGCTGGATCTTCAGAGTAATAAGTCTGTGGTCAAAATTCACAAACTGGACACTTCTGTAGACACTGCAGTTCTGTAGGAACATCCAGCGTCTGCCCATGAGGATGCAATCAATCTCATTCACTACACCACCAGTATTGGAATACCAAGACCAATGATGTAGCTCAGGGCCATGGAACCAAGATCCAGAGATTCACAGCACCTTGCCTTTTGCAAAATTAAGGAACTTGGAGCCACTTTAACCATGGTCACCAGACCCATGGGCATCAACGCAATCCTCATAGCCAGTACTGTCTGGTCACATTGAAGTCACCTATGACCAGAGAAGTGTAACCTTGTGGGCATCTATCAAAAACTCAGTGAAGTTGCAAATAAAATGTCTCCCTCACTGAGACATCATTCACCACGGTCAGCGCATACACCGAGACAACAGACAAGGCACCCAGTGAGTGCCTTAATTTGAGTCTCATAATATGTTCGCTGGAAGAAGTGATATTTGACACCATCGGTTCCAGCCTGTTATTCCAGTTGATGTGATAGAAATTGTTGATGTTGTAGGGATTGTGTGGAGAGACTTGTCATTTGAGTAAGGTGGAATGGGAGGGAAATTCTACTTAAAAATTGGTTCAGGGTGCCACTTCTACTTCCTAAGCCTTGGATTGCTTGAGTCCAGTAACTATACACAACACATTCTAGGCAACCTTCATGTTCTGAGTGTGTTTGTTTTCTATTTTAGCTTTGCAAGCTTCCTTTCTTCCAATCATTGCTTTCTTTAGCACTTACTGTGCATCCTTCAGAGCCCCTTTGTCTCCAGGGTTAAATCTTTTTCTCATTCAGGAGACCTTTTACAGTAGCTCCTTAGTCCAGGGCTTGTTGTTCGGAAAGTAACACATAGTCTTTGAGGGTCACCACAGTGTTGAAACAAAAGTTAATATGCTTTATAAAGCAGTGACTGAGCTTCTTAATGCAATTCCCATGCAACTCACACATCATTTCCCAGTCTGTGATTTGGAAGCAGTCATTCAGAGCCATTTCAACTTTTCATGCTCTGTCTACGTCATCACTATCCTGGTGTTAACAAGTTACCATTTAATAGCAGGGTTGTAATTCAGAATAAGATATACCAGGTTGTGGTCAGAACTATGCAAAGATGCTAGAAGTTTACATTTAAAGGCATCTTTAAAACTTCAATAGAGCAGGTCCAGTGTGTTACTTCCACGAGTGGAACGAGTCAGACTGACAAAAGTTTGTCACTGTTCCTTCCAAGTTCTGAAAAGTCATTATTAGAATTTTGGCAACAGTGTAAATCATTTTCGTTGCTGCATCCCCATTTGTAGAGAGGAATATAAACATTAATAAGAATGATGCAACTTATCTCCCTGTATGGTGGGCCAGTTAATAGTGCAGCCTTCTCATGGATCCTCAAACCTTGGTTTGAATCATGCAGACAGCTGTTGTCCATGTTGTCTCCCTGTGTCTGCACAAGTTTACACCCTCAAACATATGCAGGTTACATTAACTGGCAATTCCAAACTAGCCCAGTCAGAGGAGTGTGGGAGTATGGATAAATAGGCAAAGTAACGGCTTTGTCCCTTGCGCTACTTGCATAGGCTCTGGTTGCCTGTGACCATGAACTGGATCAAATAGGATTGAGGATACTATGTTACTTTACAAGATAGTACATGAAAATAGTGTACTTCAGCCATCTGAGGGCTGATGTTTATTAACCTCCAATCTAATGACAATTTGCACAGACAGATCGACCAGTGAAAAGTGGATTGTAGCGTCCAGTACTCAGCTCATGATGACAATACATAGAATTTTTACATCAGAGGGTAAAAAAATGGATTTAAATAAAGCATTATTTCACAGGCAGTAGAAAGGTTAAAGATTCTTAAAAAATCTACACGTTACAACGTTGAAATAGTTCTGTAAGGAAAAGTAGGCGAAACCTCCACAATGTTGTGAGCAGTTAATGAGTAACGACAGTAAATGTCTTTGTAGCACTGTTCGCAAGCAAAGAGGCACAATCAATGAGTGAGTAACCGATTCTTAATTCAGGGATATTACAAGAAATGTAAATTAATCAAAATATTCTATAATCTGGATGTTCAAACTCCTTGTAAAATAACATATACTGTACTCGAACAACTGATAACATTCAGTGAGAAAAATACAATGTTGAAAACCAAATAGGATAGAGTGGGTTGGGTAATGGATGGATAGATTTAGAAGTGTGGAATCTAACTACAGGGTCACAGGGGTCTGCTGGAGCCAATCCCAGCCAGCACAGGGTGCAAGGCAGGAACAAATCCCGGGCAGGGCGCCAGCCCACCGCAGGGCACACACACACCAAGCATCCACTAGGGACAATTTAGGATCGCCAATGCACCGAGCCTGCATGTCTTTGGACTGTGGGAGGAAACCGGAGTACCCAGAGGAAACCCACGCCAACACAGGGAGAACATGCAAACTCCACACAGGGAGGACCCAGGAAGCAAACCCAGGTCTCCCAACTGCGAGGCAGCAGAGCTACCACTGTACCACCGTGCCGCCCTGACTTCTAAAACTTTACAGATTATCTGTGTACACTGTCACTATTTATAACTGCTATTTCTTCCCAGGATTTTTCTCTAGGGCGGCATGGTGGCGCAGTGGGTAGCGCTGCTGCCTCGCAGTTGGGAGATCTGGGGACCTGGGTTCGCTTCCCGGGTCCTCCCTGCGTGGAGTTTGCATGTTCTCCCCGTGTCTGCGTGGGTTTCCTCCGGGCGCTCCGGTTTCCTCCCACAGTCCAAAGACATGCAGGTTAGGTGGATTGGCGATTCTAAATTGGCCCTAGTGTGTGCTTGGTGTGTGGGTGTGTTTGTGTGTGTCCTGCAGTGGGTTGGCACCCTGCCCAGGATTGGTTCCCTGCCTTGTGCCCTGTGTTGGCTGGGATTGGCTCCAGCAGACCCCCGTGACCCTGTGTTCGGATTCAGCGGGTTGGAAAATGGATGGATGGATGGATGGATTTTTCTCTAACAATACCACCATATCATGTTACATTAAATGAGACAACAAGAAATACATTTGAACTTGAGGGTTAATTTGCAAAATATACTGTGATATTGGTAAAACATTTAGTCAAGCCTAGAGTAGTGGAGATTTAAGTATGTGTCATTTGAAATACTGTCTACATGCTTAACTTGCATATAAGACACAGTGAGGCAAAAAGATCTGTAAATTTCACCAGTTTACTTTAATAGTAACCTAAGTAAGTTGGGGAGGAAAAAATTAATCATATCACAAGAGTTTACATTAACTAAGAAAACATGTCATTTTCATTGTTTACTCTTCCACCGTTCAGATACATCTACACTGTAAGATAAACAACTGCCCTACCTGGCAGAGACGTAGCTAGGGTTTTCAGTGCCCGGGGACAACTGAAGATTTTGCGCCCCTTCCCGTTTACCAAAATGCAATTGGGAAGGGAAATTTGCCGCCCCCTGGATGCTGCACCCGGGAACAGATGTCCCCCCTTGCCCCCACCTAGCTACGCCACTGCTACCTGGTTTATATCAATAAAGACATATTTTCAGGTTGTCACAAGATGGTAGATTATGTTGCCAGACTGAAATCTCATACATTTATGGCATAATTATACAAGGGAATAAAAGGTGAGTGGTCTAAAACTTATACTGGGATGCAGGTTTTATTGAAATCAGTTTCCAAACCATGTGAAAGGTGTCATTAAAAGAAGATATCCTTTGTCACATTGTTTATCAGCTGGATATTTATTCCTTTGTCCCTTTCTTAAAACAATTAACAAAAGATTCAAATCCGTTAGTATCTGCAATAACACAGATCTCCTCATCCTAAATATTTTTTTTCTAATAGCCACATTATAATTAACTAACAGAGCTGCAAACACCAATGTAGCTGCAAACCTTCAGCAATAAAAGCTGCTTAGTAACACAGTTAAAGACCCCTGACTTGGGCGAATCTTGACTGAAGACATTTTTAATAGTATTGTTGCAGCTAATGTCACAACATGCTATTCATGGTTTAAAGAAAATAAGTTGTATTTTATGAATTACGGAAAATTTGGTTAACCATTAATAAAAATAAATAAAAATGGAATTATAACTAATCAAAGCAAACTTTACACTTATGTACTTTTTAATTAAATTAAACACCCTGGAAACTAAAAAACCCATTAAGTTTTCTTAATTAATTTCTTAAATTATTTTCTTCAATATACAACACTTATTTATGATGAACTGCAGGTTTTCATTTTAGAACAATCTGGAACAATGATTTCAGTAGTCATATAAATCATTGAAAGTATCAAAATCCCGGTGGTAGTTTTTAGCCACTAAACAACAGGTGGTAAAAAATACAGATATTACAGTTCACTTGTGACATTACAAACTGACCTGCTCACCACTTTTCAAATATTAATAATTCTGGATGATTATTGCTTGCTTAATAATCAGAAATCTTCAATCTCTATTAAAATACAAAGTAAATTTGGAAAAGTTGTAATAAAACCTGGAAACACATTCAACAAGCAGCATTTTGGAATTAAAAAAAAAAGACCTTTTTTATTCAACATTTAAAATTAAGTTAAGTTAAAGAGAACCATTAAGGACAAGCTTTTTTAAAATAGTTTTTGGGTTAAAAGCATTTTATCGAAGAGGCTCATCCACCCAAATGTATTATGATTTCAACTTTATTGTTAGTGCAGTGAAAAACCCACCAACAAAAAATGAATTAATTGATAACTATTGTTTTATAAATAGTAAACCTGTAACATGGAAAAAAAAAAAATCCTACAAAACTGGAAAGCCCTCAATAATACTAATTTCCACTCAGATTCACTCCCATTATAATAATACTTCAGTAATACTTCAAATCTCAGATTAAATGTTTCAAGTACTATTTTTTTTACATTAGCATGCAACACATTAATTTTATTCAAAATGTTTTAAAGGAAGTAAGAAAACAAATTTTAAAAAACTACCTGGAACAAAGATTCCAAAATATTGTCCGCAAGAAAAACATTGTTGAATCATTATAGTTTCAGAAGAAAACATGAGAAGTGCATTTATATGAAAACTCAACTATTCCATTTGTGCATATCCATAAAACAGAGAAGGACAGAACCAAGAAAGGTTCACTTTTGGCAAATAAAGTATTGATGTCAAGTAGTCAAAATTAGCTTCTCCATACAAAATAGAAGAAATTTAAAGAAAAATGTTTTCTAAAAATTAGGAGTTAATGATCACATCTTCCATATCTTGTTCCAGGGTTAATCCAATAATCTGGAGTGCTCAATCCGTGTAATAGTCCAGTCTGGCGCAACTCCTTGTGTAAATTCTCTTTGAAATCTGAAAGATAAAAAATGGCATTTTATTAACTGCTTTTGAGCCAAGTCCACATTTTCACATTTAGTGACATATCATACACTTCAATCTAAGGCTGCACATTTATCATTTTGATTGCAATAATAATGTTAAACATTGTTGGGGGTCGATTCCACCTCTTTATATCAAATGAGGCATCGATTACTGGTGCTGCTGCTTCATTTCTCCACGGTGGGTTTAACCCAGTGCTCTTGTAGATAATTGGCATCTTAGCTTTATGCACTGTGAATAAAAATGTCCCTGAATCTAGTATTACCAATGGTCCTGTACTGTACTCCAGAATATAGTGAATGCACAGAATGGCTATGTTTTCCAAAGCACCATTGTTGTGTATGTCCTGAACAGGAAGGAGCAGTGTTCAGTTGCTGACTATCTTTTAATGCATCCCCACTGATATTAATGAAAATGTTTTCTGCCTCCTGCTTCCTGAAGATTTTGACTCGTTCTTTGGTTTTGCTGAAAAAGATAATTGTTGTAGCACCACTGTATCAGAAGACAAAAAAATCAACATACTGAATGATGGTTATGTAGCAGTGTAACCAAGATAAGCAAAGTGCCCATGGGGCATCTGCATTGTGAATCAGTTTGCAGAATACAAAGTTGCTAATCTGTGTGTGTTGAGTTCTGTCAGTTGGAAATGGAAAATGGCATACTGTCACTAACTTCTGAGAGATTTCACTTGATTCCAGTTCTGTGACTGTCTGCAACCAAGAATATATAAAATGATTAGTAGAGATAGAAATCATACACCTACATCAAAAGTTTATTGTTCCGTATTCTCTATAGCACCCCAGTACATGCTGTAGTAAAGATACAGTATTACAGGAATGTAGTGTACATTGTCCAGTACTGTATAGTACTGTGAAGTACATATCTGTTGTTGACCTGAACATAGTTGTAATGCTTCTCAATGGTGTGAATGTTAGCGGCACTGGACTGCTACAGCGTTATTCATTTCTCCTTGCTGCTGATTGACTGCTGCCCTGTGACGCATCTCCAGCTTAGTGTTCTTGTGTTTTCCGTTTTGTTCTTCTTAATCCTTAAACCACAGCAACCAATTATAGTCATTTCCCAGTGCCATTTGCCAGCACGTAGGAGCCGCATATATTCGACGACGTACATTCATTGAACGTTGTAACCGGCTAATTTCAGTTCCCAGTGCAATTTACCAGCATGCCGGAGCTGATCAGTCAGTGCCGTACATTCGTTGAGCAGCCAGCTCATGACCACTGCCGGCCCCTGCAGCACTGCAGCCTCACTGTCTCTGGGATTGAGCCGCTGCACTAGACTAGCCTGCCAGCGTCGGCCTCTGTGCAGTTGGCATGGTGATTTACTGAATTTCATCAATGCCGTCAGTTGCACCTTGTACATATTGTTCCAGTAGTTTTTTTTTTTAAAGTTTTAACAGTTCATTAGCAGTGTGTGAAATGATTAGTGTTGCAGTAATTGTGATGCTCTTTGCATGAAAAAATGTGTTCCATTAAAATTTCACTTTTTCTTTGTGAATTGTGACATTTCCTTAAAAAGTGTAGCAAAAAAGTACCCTAAGTTCTTGTCTATAAGCCGCGGCTTATCTAAGGAAAAAAGTTGTGAAAATGAAAAAATAGAATATCGGCTTATACATAAATCCGGTTTATACAGTAATCCCTCCTCCATCGCGGGGGTTGCGTTCCAGAGCCACCCGCGAAATAAGAAAATCCGCGAAGTAGAAACCATATGTTTATATGGTTATTTTTATATTGTCATGCTTGGGTCACAGATTTGCGCAGAAACACAGGAGGTTGTAGAGAGACAGGAACGTTATTCAAACACTGCAAACAAACATTTATCTCTTTTTCAAAAGTTTAAACTGTGCTCCATGACAAGACAGAGATGACAGTTCCGTCTCACAATTAAAAGAATGCAAACATATCTTCCTCTTCAAAGGAGTGAAGCAAACAAATCAATATGTCTGTTTGGCTTTTAAGTATGCGAAGCACCGCGGCACAAAGCTGTTGAAGGCGGCAGCTCACACCCCCTCCGTCAGGAGCAGGAAGAGAGAGAGAGAGACAGAGTTTGTTTTTCAGTCAAAAATCAATACGTGCCCTTCGAGCTTTTAAGTATGCGAAGCACTGTGCAGCATGTCTTTTCAGGAATCAGCTTTACAAAAGATAGCAACGTGAAGATAATCTTTCAGCATTTTTAGACGAGGGTCCGTATCGTCTAGGTGTGCAAACAGCCCCCCTGCTCAATCCCCATACGTCAGGATCACAGATAGTCAGCGCAAGAGTGAGAGAAAAGTAAGCAATCTAGCTTCTCAGCCATCTGCCAATAGCGTCCCTTGTATGAAATCAACTGGGCAAACCAACTGAGGAAGCATGTACCAGAAATTAAAAGACCCATTGTCCGCAGAAATCCGCGAACCAGCAAAAAATCCGCGATATATATTTAAATATGCTAACATATAAAATCACAATTTAAATGACCGCTACGCGCGCGTGTTGACTCGGCGACGCCCAGAGCAGAAAGAACGCGCTCCGGCCGCTCCAACCGCGCCATGCAGGGAGTGAGAGAGACGCCAATATCTCACACTCTCTCCCCCCTTAAAGAAATTAAATGGGTGCGAGTGAGACCACTGACCTCCCTCCCTTCTATTAGTTATAGGTTATAGTACGTTCGGCTTATCCATGAGTCCGGCTTATCTATGATACGATTTTATTTTAAAAATTCGTATGATTTTTGGTCTCCGGCTTATACAGTGGTGTGAAAAACTATTTGCCCCCTTCCTGATTTCTTATTCTTTTGCATGTTTGTCACACAAAATGTTTCTGATCATCAAACACATTTAACCATTAGTCAAATATAACACAAGTAAACACAAAATGCAGTTTTTAAATGGTTTTTATTATTTAGGGAGAAAAAAAATCCAAACCTACATGGCCCTGTGTGAAAAAGTAATTGCCCCCCTTGTTAAAAAATAACCTAACTGTGGTGTATCACACCTGAGTTCAATTTCCGTAGCCACCCCCAGGCCTGATTACTGCCACACCTGTTTCAATCAAGAAATCACTTAAATAGGAGCTGCCTGACACAGAGAAGTAGACCAAAAGCACCTCAAAAGATAGACATCATGCCAAGATCCAAAGAAATTCAGGAACAAATGAGAACAGAAGTAATTGAGATCTATCAGTCTGGTAAAGGTTATAAAGCCATTTCTAAAGCTTTGGGACTCCAGCGAACCACAGTGAGAGCCATTATCCACAAATGGCAAAAACATGGAACAGTGGTGAACTTTCCCAGGAGTGGCCGGCCGACCAAAATTACCCCAAGAGCGCAGAGACGACTCATCCGAGAGGTCACAAAAGACCCCAGGACAACGTCTAAAGAACTGCAGGCCTCACTTGCCTCAATTAAGGTCAGTGTTCACGACTCCACCATAAGAAAGAGACTGGGCAAAAATGGCCTGCATGGCAGATTTCCAAGACGCAAACCACTGTTAAGCAAAAAGAACATTAGGGCTCGTCTCAATTTTGCTAAGAAACATCTCAATGATTGCCAAGACTTTTGGGAAAATACCTTGTGGACTGATGAGACAAAAGTTGAACTTTTTGGAAGGCAAATGTCCCGTTACATCTGGCGTAAAAGGAACACAGCATTTCAGAAAAAGAACATCATACCAACAGTAAAATATGGTGGTGGTAGTGTGATGGTCTGGGGTTGTTTTGCTGCTTCAGGACCTGGAAGGCTTGCTGTGATAGATGGAACCATGAATTCTACTGTCTACCAAAAAATCCTGAAGGAGAATGTCCGGCCATCTGTTCGTCAACTCAAGCTGAAGCGATCTTGGGTGCTGCAACAGGACAATGACCCAAAACACACCAGCAAATCCACCTCTGAATGGCTGAAGAAAAACAAAATGAAGACTTTGGAGTGGCCTAGTCAAAGTCCTGACCTGAATCCAATTGAGATGCTATGGCATGACCTTAAAAAGCCGGTTCATGCTAGAAAACCCTCAAATAAAGCTGAATTACAACAATTTTGCAAAGATGAGTGGGCCAAAATTCCTCCAGAGCGCTGTAATAGACTCATTGCAAGTTATCGCAAACGCTTGATTGCAGTTATTGCTGCTAAGGGTGGCCCAACCAGTTATTAGGTTCAGGGGGCAATTACTTTTTCACACAGGGCCATGTAGGTTTGGATTTTTTTTTCTCCCTAAATAATAAAAACCACCATTTACAAACTGCATTTTGTGTTTACTTGTGTTATATTTGACTAATGGTTAAATGTGTTTGATGATCAGAAACATTTTGTGTGACAAACATGCAAAAGAATAAGAAATCAGGAAGGGGGCAAATAGTTTTTCACACCACTGTACATGAGTCCGGCTTATAGACAAGAACCTAGGGTATTTGGTGTCCAGGGATACATTAACCCCCAAGTATGTAGCAGTTTAAGGGTTAAAGCCCCAAGATGCAGTGGAAACGCCCTGCACCTTCTAAGGCTTCTTGTAATGAAAACGCACTTGCATGAATTACAGTACATATAGCGGTAACAGAGTATTTTACATTCTAGCACTGCAGGTAACATATTAGTACAGTACTGTACAGCATACGGGTTTACCTTTACATTCTTTTTTTTAGGTAATGTATTAAGCTAAGGTTGAAATGAAATGAAAGTGCTTTAGGGGCATATTTAGGGTTTAAACTATAAAAATAGGCATTTTTTAACCACATCCAGAATTCAGTTTTTCACAATTCATGGATGCTCTAGGAACATAACCCCCACAAATTCCGAGGGTGTACTGTATTCTTAATTCAAAACTTTAGCTGAAGCTACTAATATAATGGAAATTAACATTTATTGGGGAATTAACCTCATGTTTATTCTGCTTAAAGAGGAAACAGTCAGGGTGCACTGAACTATTTAAGATATTTTCATTTCAAGATTTACTGTTAAAACTGTCAAATATAATAATAACAAACAAGCTGAAATAGTTGCTCAAAGGAACTTACTCATAATTGGCTGTGATAAGTTTCCTGGTCTCAACACTCCCTTCATCTCTGAACACTACTTGGAACACCTTAGAACCTTCTGGCGTTTCTTCTGGGATGTGTGCACTAGTCAGGTACCAGAAGCGCATAAGAATGCTGACAAATTTTCTTCCTAGTGGAGGGATAAAACCATGGGAATGGAATGGAGGAATCAGAGAAAACATAACTTTAGCATATCCAACAAATTAGCCAAAAATAAACTTTTCCTCTCCAGCTGATTTATAGGAATATCTAAATGCAAAATTATAGTATTTTACTTAAATACATTCACAAGGAAATACCTAAAAAACACATTTTGGCTCTACGCCAAGCCATACATACCCAGCTTCCTTAAAAACATGGTGACACTGACTGTTGTCTTAACTTTACACTGCTAAGCTACTCTTCTGAAAGTTATAATTTCTGAAATCTCAAAAATCAAATAACTGCATGTTGTTTTTCTTTGCTGAATGTTGTAATTGACTGAGAAAAATAAATTCTTCCTTCTTACCGAGTTCAGGCCCTATGGGCAAAACACACCTGAATAGAACCAAATGACAAACTAATAATAATAATAATAATAATTAATTCTTTGCATTTATATAGCGCTTTTCCCACTACTCAAAGCGCTCAGCAATTGCAGGTTAAGGGCCTTGCTGAAGGGCCCAACAGAGCAGAGTCCCTTTTGACATTTACGGGATTCGAACTGGCAACCTTCCGATTGCCATTGCAGATCCCTAGCCTCAGAGCCACCACTCCATCCTATTAAACTATATTAGTCTAGACTGAGAAGATCATTCCTCCCCCAAACTATGCGACTCTTCAATTCCACCAGAGGGGGTAAACGTTGAACACTATTCAAGTTATTGTCTTTTTTTTACCTGCATTTTTTATTACTCTTTAATTTAATATTTTTTGCTGCTGGAGTATGTGAATTTCCCCCTGGGATTAATAAAGTATCTATCTATCTATCGAGTCCAATTTAGAAAGAGTGCAGTCAAATTAAGTATCCCAGTAGATACTCGGAGTTACAATCACATAAACCACCATCCACCCATCCATCCTCTTCCGCTTATCCGAGATCGGTTCGCGGGGGCAGAAGCTTGAGCAGAGATGCCCAGACTTCCTTCTCCTCGGCCACTTCTTCTAGCTCTTCTGAGAGAATCCCGAGACGTTCCCAGGCCAGCCGGGAGACATAGTCCCTCCAGCATTTCCTGGATCTTTCCTGGGGCCTCCTCCCAGTTAGACGTGCCCGGAACACCTCACCAGGGAGGTGTCCAGGAGGCATCCTGAACAGATGCCCGAGCCACCTCATCTGACTCCTCTCGATGCGGAGGAGCAGCGGCTCTACTCTGAGCCCCCCCCGGATGACTGAGCTTCTCACCCTATCTTTAAGGGAAAGCCCAGACACCCTGCAGAGGAAACTCATTTTAGCCGCTTGTATTCGCGATCTCATTCTTTTGGTCACTACCCATAACTCATGACCATAGGTGAAGGTAGGAGCGTAGATCGACTGGTAAATTGAAAGCTTTGCCTTACGGCTCAGCTCCTTTTTCACCACGACAGACCGATGCAGAGCCCTCACATAAACCACCAATAAAAATCAAATTAATTCATTTTAAATTAATATTTGTGTTTTTACAAGCACATTAAACACAGTACCTCTAAAACTGGGAAAAGTATAGAATTAACCAAATATACACAACTTTGAAATGTAGGGTGAAAAACAGGAGTGTCTGCAGAAAACCCATGCAGACATAAGAAGAATGGGCAAACTACACACCTGCACTGCCTGGACAGACATTCAGTAGGGGCAGCACTAACCACTGTACTACACACTATTTAATAAATGATATAAAACTTTACAAAATAGTGCATTTGATCTTTATTACCTATAGGTTTACTAACATGACATACGACATTACAAATACAGGGCCATTATAGCAATTGTTTTACACTTCCTGAAGGCAATAACAATCCATCCACAGTGTGTTTGGTATTATACATTATTCAAGGATCATATTCTTGTTTGCTCAATAGTGTCTAAGTATATCGCTGTACACATGGCAGGCCTGACTATTTCAGAGTAGTTTTACAAACACCTGACCCTTGGCAACAGCAAACATTCTTAACCCACAGTATATAATTAGTGTTTAATTCTTTAACAACACAAAAACACCAAGACGTTTAATTGAAGTACAAGTCTGGCCGCAAGTGTGTTAAATAAATGTAATACTTTTTTAATCCAATAGAATGTGAAGCAGTGCTTCAGTGCTTTTGCCTCACGAGTCCCAAGTCCTATAATCAAAACCTGGCCAGAACATTGCACGGATTTTTCCTACATTATACCCATACCTAGATAGGTTTTCACTGCTCTGATTTCTGCCATATCACAAAAGCATTCTAAATTGACCCCACACAAGCGATTCTAGGCTGGAGTAAGCTGTGGCTCTCCATAGCCCAGTAATGAAACAAATTGATGAATGCAATGCACAGTAATATTCTGCAATTGAAAAAAATAAAGCTTTCTTGGGGGGGAAAAAAAAAAACTGTATTAGAAAAACAGCACATCTAAATCAAAACCTATGAAACTGTTCTGAAACAAATTTGCCACATCTTTAACATTAACAGAAATATTCATTATTATACATTCATTAAACACATTTCACTGCACACTTCCAGTTTAAATATGTTTACAACATACAACATGACTAACCTCACGAAATTTGGACTCCTTAAAATATGTTTGCTTTCTAGTTTTGTTTTAGGCTACATTTCACACTGTGTAATGAAGTCCAGCTTTATACATTTTAGAGTGTAGAAATACCTTCCCATCAGGCACACACCATTATCATCATAATAGATGCCTATATCCCCTGGCGTGCTGTACATGATGTCACAAAGATCAGCAGCCAAAGCTTGCAGGTGATTTGTAGGTAGAAGTCTGCATTTCTCTTTGATCTTCTCCAGCATCTGCAGAATAAGGACGGTATCAGCCGTGAACAAGTACACTCATTCACCATTAATAACGTACATTTCTCTATGGTAAACACTCTTGAAATAAAAGAGATCCTGGTTATCTTACTCATTTCAGCCTTTCATTTAACTGGGACAACATGCTTTTTCTCACTAAGGTCCAGAGTTTGCAAATATTAATGTATGGCACTTTTGGGCCAAAATGCATGCAGCCTATTTCTTAATTAAAATACATTTCTTACTATTTATAAAATATACCATTAATTTCAACTTTTCCCTTTTTTCTTCTTGAAGTTTCATTAAAATGATGAACACATAGGAGAAAACTGCACTAAGCTATTGGAGAACTACTATACTAATATAAAGGTTTTTACATTTATTACATGAATGTCAAATAACCCGACACCAAAAATGAATACATTATACAGTCTCAAATAACAAATACACGATAAAAAGTGAAGAAAGAAGTTTTTCGAATTTCATGAAGGCGTCGTGGATTACAGACAGCTGGAGCTGACAAGTTTCCTTAAACAAGTCCACACAATCAGGACCGGGCAATCTGCAGTGTGCTAATGTGTTGAACAGCGCGCTGTCTGGTAGGAATAATTAAGAAATGATAAGGACTGTTTTCAGATTCTTTATTGGCAGCATCTCTATACTTACATCATTTGCTACGAGTCCATCCAAAGCGTCAAACTTGCATTGAGACAGCAACTTCGAAACATGAGCAAAAGCCTGCCGAAAAAAAATATTCGGAAAATGAAATGCATTCAGGATGAATGTGGCAGCAAAACCGCTTTTACACCACGGATTTCAATGGGACCACCTCGGTTAAAACCATCCTTATGCAACTAACTCGATGGATGCGGATCAACGACAACCTCAATTTACTGAAAAGAAACGATACCGTTTTTAAACGAATAAAAAAATTCTTAACTATGCCACGGCGCAAAGTTTCTTGCTTAAAATAACGCACCTGTTTGGCTCCATCGCTGAACTCGTCAATGCGAAACTCCTGATCAAAGTATGCTCGAATCAAAAAGTAATAAATGCGGGTTCTGAACCAAATGAAAGGATTAGGAATGCCCACCACAACCACTTTTTGCTTGTTTTTAGAAATATCGTCGCCCTGCGAACAATAGTGTCGACTCCACTCGAAGGGAACAAAGCAATTTCTCTTCTCCGCCGACAGTCTCAAACTCCAATAGCACCCTGGTCGTTTAATCAAGTGACACACAGCTCTGCAAGTTCGGAACATGGGCAGCGCCATCATCTTCCACTATAGTCCCGCCTTCTAGCCTTGTGGAGGGGCGCTGTGAAATACACACATTGTATCGTCACTGCCCCCTGGTGATCGGCGGTTCATCGTTGCCGCCCATCCATTCACTCAGTCCTCACAACCATCTGAGCGTCGAGGAGGTGGAGTCTACGCCATCGAATGCAACTGTATAGTTCGAGGAGGCCACGCTGCAGCCAGGAGGGGGCTGAGCATCTCGAGGATGCTGGCTTTAGAGCAACGGTTCTCAAACATGCTCTTGTGGGCCAGCTATGGCTGCTGGTTTTTGTTCCAACCAACTGCTGTTTTTAATTGGACTGCTAGCCTAATTAAATGAGCTGTTATTTTCCAGTTTATGTGTTTTCGGATCAATGTAGAAGTTACAAAGCTGAAAAAAAACTGTAGTAAGCAGTTATATGGGAAAAATTTAGTTTTTTTTTTCTTTTTAACAATGCTTTCATCATAATTTTAATTCTGCCTTTCCAAGTGTTCTAGTTATTTCAAAGTCACGTCAAAGCGAACTTTATTGTCATCTCAACCATATACAAGTATACAGATAGACGAAATTGTGAAGCTCGGGGTCCACAGTGTAACAACATGAAGTGCAAATAAAAAATTTAAATTAAATAAAAAAATTGAGATTTAAAATTAAAACACAAACAAGACAAGACATTGTGCAAAGACAAGACAAAGAAGTATCAGCAATATTGACGTGTAGTAATCAATATGAACATTGATACAATGTATGGTATTATGCAATCTAGATATTTAAATATAATCAATAGATATGTAATATAATAAATAAATGATATAAATAATACAGAAATTATCAGTGTTTGATAATAGTTAAGACGTGTAAACAATGACAGGTCAGAATGTTTCACAGCAGAAGGATATCAAAGAATGTCAAAGTGCAGTGTGCAAAATACTTAAAGGTCAGTATGAGATTTTCAGTTCTTTTCTACATGCACACTAGTCTTTGCAGGAAAGTGGCTTGCATGTATAAAAGTTCTGTTTTTAGAGGTGGTTGAGGCAGTGTGGAAGATCCCGGGGGCAGCATGGTATTAAGGAGTCTGACAGCTCAGGGGTAAAAACTATCCTGCAGCCTGGCAGATCTGGCTCTGATGCTACAATATCTTCTCTTGGATGGCAGAAGTGTGAAAAGTCCATGTGAGGGATATAAGTGGTCCTGCACAATGCTGCAGGCCTTGCGGACACTGTGTTTGTAAAATATGTCCCGTAGTGAAGGGAGAGGCACCCCAATAATGTTCTCTGTTGTCTTCACTAAATATGCAATCATGATGCTGCATACCTTGACTGGCTAGTAGAGCAGCCTCCTACCTGACTCATCCATACACTGCCTGTTGCATTTTTATGGCACACTATGGGGGGTCAGGGAAAGGTGTAAGATGCCAGTGCTTGAATAGGTAGCCACTGTTATAATGAAAAATATAGTCCACATGAAAAACTGTGAGTTCAGCCAGTTATTTTACCAATAAATCTGCCATTAGGTACAATAACCAGCATGTGCACTGCTTGCAGATAACAAAAGCAGTGTCATTCTCTCTATGTACCCTTATTGCAATATAAATGCTGTCAATTGTGCCACAACTAAGTTAGAAAAACAGCACTCTGTTGTGAATTTCCTTTTTATGTTGGTATGTAAAACCCAACAATACAGAAACTGAATGTGGTGCCTCATTAGTCATTTATGGCTTCCACCATAGCCGACATCAAAAATCCGACCAGTCCCTAAATGCTAATTCCCTTTGTATATAACCATTTGTATAGTCTTCAAGCAGAGGCAAATAAGTCATGTTGTGTCAAACCATTGCACTATAAATAGGCTGCAGCACGTGATATTTATGGCTTTCTTGATATGCAAAATGATTCTTTTTTGATTTATTTAGTTCAGTTAACCAAAATGATTCCAATCTTAGCATCTTTGAATCACTAATTTGTTCAATTCTAAAACAAAAACAAGCTTTTTTCCAGTTTAAAATCTACAAATCTGTAACAACTTTAAGCACCAAACAATATAAACAATACAAAAAGCAAGCAACAAAATAAATAATTCACACATAATAATAATCAAATAAGCAAACATTTTTATAGCCTAGATGTCGAAAGAAACACAACATGTGAGTGCTTACATCTTTTATGACTAAATAAAACTGACTTCAGTTTTGGATTAATCTTCCGCAATTTCCTTCTTTTATATTCCATCCTTTCTGATGCAATCTCCTATACATATATCAACAGTGAACTGAACTGAGATTCAGTGTACTACGAGTCTCTTTTTCTGCAGTTTGTTCATCCGTTCCGAATCTTTCGGTGAACTATTTCAGCGTACTGTCCTGCAAGTCTGTTGTCATTGGTTAATGAATGAACTTGCAAAGGTTCTCCAGATCAGTAGGGGTATACTGGTTCATTCAATCAGTCAGTGTGAACTGATCAATGGTTGTGGTTGGGTGGTTGTGGTGTCATCTACGAAGTCAGTCATTGGCTAGTTGTCGTCATGACTGTTTTTCTGATACGCTTTTCTGATAGGCTATTTCCCGAAGACAACAGCCATTTAAGTGAAGTAAATCCATATTACTAACCGAGAATGCTAAACCGGATGATGGACGCAGGCACATCCGGCCATGGGCCGTGGCTGCAAAAAGACGTACTGCGCAGGCGCAAGAAAGGGCGGACGGGATACACACCAAGAGGGGGATTTAACAAGCCCCTGGAACACAAAAAAAAAGAACACAAAACCACCCCACACACCCTACAAGCAACGGACGGGACACACACAAAGAGGGGGATTCAACAAGCCCCTGGAACACAAAACGAAAGAAGACGCTCGCTCAACAACAATCCTCACCCACACACCCCCCCCCAATCAATAAGAAGTGACACCCAAAGCCACATATCTAAAGGAAACGTCCATATTAAACATACGTCATCACAAAACCTTCACACTAGGCAGCATAGGTGGATCTCATTAAAATAAAGCACTATTAACCGTTCAACTGGAGAAAAGGCTCCATATTAACAGTGAGTGCTATCCTCCTTAATACTTATCCATATTTCGCACGCTGAGGAACAAACAAGTCATGCATACACGGTCACGGGTACAAAACTATTCGGATCGGATAACGGAACCAAACACACGAACACGAATGAAACAAAAAGAATACACGGCGGCGCATACAATGCGCTTCGGAAAATACGTGAGAAAAAATGTCTCGGATCAAAAAACGCAAAGCTCAAGTAACCCCGTTACAGAGACGTGCCCAAATGAACAGACACATTGAACGTAGACGCATACAGCGCGCGTCTCAAAGTGCTGCATCGAAACAACCACGATTTCAAAAGAAAGAGCTTGCGTCTCAGACATACAAAAAAGGGAGCAAAGCAACGCGCATATAACCGGCCAGAAAACAAGCAAGCAGGACTCAAAAAGCAGAAAGCTCAACTGACCGACATACAAAAACGGACAAGGCACGATACAAACAATGCACGACGTAGAGTGAAACGGACTTTGCGCAAAGCGGAGGCGGATCAATTAAAACTCAAAAATAGCGCGTCACAAATAATGGACATGCAACAACGCGGCACTCAAACACCACAAGCAAAACATGCCCGTCGCAGACATCAACACCAGACGTCTACTAAACGCTTACGCCAGTTGGCTGACAACGCTTTCAATAATGAGTCCACTATTGAGGAAAATTCATTGGGATTAATGAATGTCATTTGCAATCATTGTCATTCACTTAACTTCACAGAAGAAACAACTGGCAATACAAATAATGAATTTACACGTTGTTGTCAAAAGGGGCAGATTAGACTGCCTCCTTTACATTCATATCCTGAATATCTACAGAAGCTTCTAACTAAGGATGTGCCTGAAAGTAAAAACTTTATGAACTACATTAGATCCTACAATAGTTCATTTGCTTTTGCATCTACCAGAGAACATAACAGGACACCAAAAGGCAATGGCCCATACTGCTTTCGCATATGTGGTTAACACAACGCACTATATTATGTCCAAAAAATATTAATGTTAATCACATTAATAACCAGGTCATTTCATTACTTCCTGGAGAGACACGGCTCTTTCTAAGCTCTGACAAAGTTGACTCTGATGACGACAATGAACATCTGAATTTCCCATTAGAATATTTGAACACTATTAACCCGGACGAATGACCACAACACAACCTTACCCTTAAAAACGGAACAATAATCAAGCTATTAAGAAACCTTAACACAAAACAGGGTTTATACAATGGCACAAGGTTAGTCGTCAACACCATAACACACGATGTTATTCAAGCAACAGTTCTTTCAGATTCACATGCTAACAATACTGTTCTCATTCTTGGAATTGACCTTACGAGTTCTGACCTAGAATTACCTTTTACATTGAAACACCGACAGTTCCCCATTAAACCTGCATTTGCCATGACCAGCAACAAATCACAAGGACAAACCATGGACAAGGTTGGCATCTACCTCTCTGAACCCGTTTTTGGACATGCACAACTTTATTTTGCCTTCTCATGTGTTCGACGTTCATCTCACATTAAAGTTAAAATTAAAAATGATCCATGCCAAGGAAGACTCATTCAAAGACAAGACACCATCTTTACTACTAATGTTGTATACAGAGAAATATTCCAATAAAACATTACTCTATGCCAAACACTCTATTTTGTATTTATATAGGCATCATCCAAACCTGCACACTATTCTATATCTAATTCATACATCTCACTCTTTGTCATGCCCCAACGCCAGGGGTTGGCGAGCGAAGCGAGCAGGGGGCGGAGCCCCCTAGTATGATAGATCTGGACTGTTGCGGAATGCAATATAAAATGTAGCACGCACTGCTTGTGCCTCAAAAAGATTTGTTCTTTAATGACATTGTACCAGCACGTTCGTTCAGAGACCTAAACATGTACTAGTTCATATTGCACATCACTAGTACACACGTTTTTCACATTTTACCATGCTTTGGTTTTTAATCCTTGAAAGTAACAACAAGCCAATATAAACAAAAATGTTCTTCAGTGCAAATACGCAGCATTGGTCTTCTAAAAAAGAAGACTATTCTTAACTTTTGAGGTTAATATGTATGTCACATCAACGCATATAATAGCAGGTCAGTGATATTAATTAGGATGTATACGCATGAGTTGTCATTTAGATGGTTTGTTTGCATTTACTTACTTGATCAAGGGTGTCGTCATTTCCCAGTTTCCCTGAAATGTTGTGTACAGATAAGTCAGTGTTGCCGTAAATACGTATACGCATGTTCCCCCATTAAGTTTTCTTTCACAAATCCTGACGTTTATGTGAGAGGTTGTGTACGCACATTTCAAGCCTCTTTTTGTGCGTATGCAAGTTTTATAAATGAGGCCTCTGTGAGTGAAGTATTGGGGTATAGAATTTCCTCTTGGCCTGGGTTCCAACAGTGTGATTATTTCCATAGCATTTTGTATGCACATGCAAAAACGGTCAATTTGTCAAAATTATCAAGTAGGTTGCTCCTCTCCATAAGGGCTTACCTGGCTGGTGGTGCTTGTTCGTCTTTATTTTAATAGTCTAGGTAATCCATGTGTCTCCTCTGAGAGACAGTATTAATCTGAAAATAAACCTGTCTCTGTGGTGTTTTGATTTAAATAGCTCTACTCTTCCGTCACAAAATCGAAAAATTCAACGCAGGTCTAGGCCATGTATAGGAGTACTGTATTTCAAACCACTACTGTGATGGAAGATTTCACTTAATCGAGTTTATAATGCCACTTTATTCTAGAACTGGTGTTAATAATTGTCTAGGTTCATTATAGGTTTCTTATTAACATTCTCTTATTATTTGACATTCAACCGCAGAACTAACCGTTACACTGATTCTCACAGCAGGACTGATTTTCACGTCGAGAGTTTGTTGCTGTGGGGAAGATTGAACTGACGCGCCTGAAAGTGCATTTAAGTGCTGAAGATCGTACAATCTGTCGCGCTGCTCTATTAATATATACGCCCATTACAAGCGACTTATAAGCTGAAACTACAACTGCAATGCATAATTATTGTATGTGTGCATAATTAATTGCCACGTCTATTTGAAATGGAGTGTCAGAAGAGGGAGACGGTGCACGAGTATAACAATGTCGACAAAGATAAGTTTATTAGGGAGATTTATCCTTTGGTAAGAAAGCATTCCTTCCTAGTAGGAATAAATGGACCATTCCGAAAATATCTGTTACATTTGTCAAAAGCAACATAACATTCAGTAATATATAATCCATATGGTTCATGCCTTATATCCAGTGCTGCAGTCGTTTAATCGAAGTGCAGAATTCTGAAAGATTTGCAGAAAACGGCAGGTCATTTTGGAGATCATTTGTTTAAGTAACTAGACTGCAATTGATCAGCGTCTTGGGTTTGAATTCCACATGGTTATTTGCCACAAGTATTTCAATAAAACATTTTGAATTAAATTGAGTTAAAAGTGAATGACTAAGGTGTGGATGATGTGCTCTGAAAAGCAAAAGGTGCGATATTAAAAACTTGAATATAGCACTAAGAAGCTAGAATTTCTGTCAGGAAAGATTTTATTTACGAAATTGTTATTTTTACTTTTATTTACAAATTATGTAATTTATCCTAGTGCAAAATTAATGCTCACAGTTTCAGGAAAAATTATTTTTAAGTGTGCACACCCCACAGTACAAACGGTGAAATTGGCTCTGCCATTACCAATTCATTTATTTAAGTGTATTTGTATTTTAAAAAAAATATTTTTGCAATGATTTCAAAAAGGAACTAGCAGATGTCAGTATATGTAATTTGAAATTAAAAGTTTGTAAATATAAAACAGCAGTGTTCTGTTAAGCATTACGTAAAATCTGATTTAGGTTTGGGCTAGTGGTTAGAAATGTTGTCTTGTGGACCTAGCTTGATGGGGTGGAACCTTGTATTTAATTACCAGCTATGTAGAATAAGCAAGTTCTTCTCATGTTTTCATTGTCTTTCCTTAGATTAGTCAAGTTTTCCCCTCATTTCCTAAAGAAGAACATTTCATATTGATTGGTTATTCATAATTTTTCCCAATGATGGGAAATTAATGAGTAGGCTGTGTACTAGAATGGTGCCCCATGCAGGTTTGGTTCCTGCCTTAAGTTTGATGCTTCTGAGATAGGCCCTGGCCCCCTTGACCCTGCATTGGATAAAGCAGATTTTGATATATTTGTAAAATTTCAATTGTTAAACATTTCTATGAGTAGTTTTACCATTGCTGGATAAATAGATAACTTTGTGACTGTATCGCTGTAGCAGGTAAGATGTTGATATTTTAATTTTGTTTGGATGACATGGGAAATGCATTGCATGTTCATCTGTTTTTTCAAACAAATTATGACCTTATCATATTTGTGTAATATAATTGTTTAAACAGATAATCAAAAGACACCATTTATTATTTCATACTCTGATTAAGGTCAGCATGAGGGAAAAAGTAATGACTTTGTTGACAATTTATTTAAATTTACATATGAACTGTGTATGTTGCAACTTGACTCTGTGATTTGTTTGTAAAATTGTTGAAACCTTATCAAGTTTCTCAATCTAAATTTAACTACATTTATTATTTTGCATTTTCTACATCAGGGGCATAATCATGGTAATATTTTACATGGTCTACTTGTGGGGTTTATAGGTTTTTTTTCTTTGTTGTGTATGAGGGAAGGTTGTTGTAACAAATTATAACCTATTTTACTATCATCATCTGCTAATTTAATGTATACTAATAGTACAATGTATGTTTCCTTAGTAATAGTGATGCAGTTTCTAATTTATCTTGTTTCAAAACTGTTTTAATTTCCATTGTAGCAAGTTACAATTGTTAAGAATCACCATCAGTACTAAAATCCTTGTTATACTATTCAGGACTAATCTTTAAATTATCAATGGAAAAACTTTTTTTTTTTTTAAGTAGGTGATCAATTTAATATACCATAATACTCCACCAAACATTTTGCTAATCCGGTGGGGGGCTGAATTTAGGATTCTAACTGAATTTTGTAATCTCATTAAAAATATAATTGCTTGGGAAAGTGTCAATATTTGGTGGTTTGTAAAAAAATAAATCATGAAATTAATTTTTATAAATTTGTGTATTTATTTTTCAGAGAAAGCCAGCTTTGTTAAAAGGGATTGATTTGGGATCATGTACAGAAAAGTGGACTGTTGATTATCTGGCTAATAATGGAACTGACTGCAGTGTGAAAATCCATGTTTGTAGCATACCACAACTGGACTTTATTAACAAGAACTTCTTATACAGGTAGAGTGGTGTTTGAAACTTGAGCTTTAAAAATATAAAAGATGTTAAATCCAAGAGGAGCCTTTATATTGCAGTTTCCTACGGTTGTTTTGTGACTTCGCCGAAGTATAGGTTTCTGTTACTGTCCCTGGTGTTTATGGATAAACCTTTATTAAGGAAAGTCCCCCATCCAAGACCCCATATCAGTCAAGATTTTTTGATCAATAACATATCTCTTAATAAGATTACTGATACCACATACAGTGGTGTGAAAAACTATTTGCCCCCTTCCTGATTTCTTATTCTTTTGCATGTTTGTCACACAAAATGTTTCTGATCATCAAACACATTTAACCATTAGTCAAATATAACACAAGTAAACACAAAATGCAGTTTTTAAATGATGGTTTTTATTATTTAGGGAGAAAAAAAATCCAAATCTACATGGCCCTGTGTGAAAAAGTAATTGCCCCCTTGTTAAAAAATAACCTAACTGTGGTGTATCACACCTGAGTTCAATTTTCGTAGCCACCCCCAGGCCTGATTACTGCCACACCTGTTTCAATCAAGAAATCACTTAAATAGGAGCTGCCTGACACAGAGAAGTAGACCAAAAGCACCTCAAAAGCTAGACATCATGCCAAGATCCAAAGAAATTCAGGAACAAATGACAACAGAAGTAATTGAGATCTATCAGTCTGGTAAAGGTTATAAAGCCATTTGTAAAGCTTTGGGACTCCAGCGACCCACAGTGAGAGCCATTATCCACAAATGGCAAAAACATGGAACAGTGGTGAACCTTCCCAGGAGTGGCCGGCCGACCAAAATTACCCCAAGAGCGCAGAGACGACTCATCCGAGAGGTCACAAAAGACCCCAGGACAACGTCTAAAGAACTGCAGGCCTCACTTGCCTCAATTAAGGTCAGTGTTCACGACTCCACCATAAGAAAGAGACTGGGCAAAAACGGCCTGCATGGCAGATTTCCAAGACGCAAACCACTGTTAAGCAAAAAGAACATTAGGGCTCGTCTCAATTTTGCTAAGAAACATCTCAATGATTGCCAAGACTTTTGGGAAAATACCTTGTGGACTGATGAGACAAAAGTTGAACTTTTTGGAAGGCAAATGTCCCGTTACATCTGGCGTAAAAGGAACACAGCATTTCAGAAAAAGAACATCATACCAACAGTAAAATATGGTGGTGGTAGTGTGATGGTCTGGGGTTGTTTTGCTGCTTCAGGACCTGGAAGGCTTGCTGTGATAGATGGAACCATGAATTCTACTGTCTACCAAAAAATCCTGAAGGAGAATGTCCGGCCATCTGTTCGTCAACTCAAGCTGAAGCGATCTTGGGTGCTGCAACAGGACAATGACCCAAAACACACCAGCAAATCCACCTCTGAATGGCTGAAGAAAAACAAAATGAAGACTTTGGAGTGGCCTAGTCAAAGTCCTGACCTGAATCCAATTGAGATGCTATGGCATGACCTTAAAAAGGCGGTTCATGCTAGAAAACCCTCAAATAAAGCTGAATTACAACAATTTTGCAAAGATGAGTGGGCCAAAATTCCTCCAGAGCGCTGTAAAAGACTCATTGCAAGTTATCGCAAACGCTTGATTGCAGTTATTGCTGCTAAGGGTGGCCCAACCAGGTTCAGGGGGCAATTACTTTTTCACACAGGGCCATGTAGGTTTGGATTTTTTTTTCTCCCTAAATAATAAAAACCACCATTTACAAACTGCATTTTGTGTTTACTTGTGTTATATTTGACTAATGGTTAAATGTGTTTGATGATCAGAAACATTTTGTGTGACAAACATGCAAAAGAATAAGAAATCAGGAAGGGGGCAAATAGTTTTTCACACCACTGTATATTCTGTAGAATGAATGCATTACAAACAAAGGTAGCCATGATTTAAAAGTACTTATTACTACTGAAATATTAGAACACTTGCATCATTACAACAGTAAAGAGTGAAACAACATATAAATTGATAGAACTATTAAAGAAAAAGTGGGGCAAATAATCCTTGCAACGATGGTAAAGAAAGATAAAGTAGCATTGATGTCTTTTTCTTGTCATAATGGAAACTAAATGTTCAACATCTGATCCAACCCAGTTTCCCTGAGGATGCAAGTCAACCTTTCTTTCATTTGTTATACTTGCTTATTGCAATGCAGGCTTTGGGCTAGAGCCTGCTGTGGCAACATAGAGTTGAAGTTAGAAATTTACATACACTTGGGGTGAATTCATTAAAACTCACTTTATATCCCCTGCACAAATTTTATATTAAAAAACTATAAATTTGGCATATTGTTTAAGACCTCTTCTTTATGTAGGGCTAAAGTAATTTTTCCAACAATATTCACAGAGTATTTCACTTTTTATTGCCAATATTGTAATTCCAGTGTGTCACAAGTTTACATATACTTTGTTAATATTTGTTAGCATTGCCTATTAATTGTTTAACATATGGCAAACATTTTGGGTTGCCTCCCACAAGCTTCTTACAATAAGTTGCTGAAATTTTGTCCTATTCCTCCAGACAGGGACAGTTAAACTTCTGACTTCAACTGTATGACAAGTCAGGGGGCACCCCTAAAAAAGTGTCCGTATAATACAGGTTGCCCTTGCACATACATTTACATTTATATTTACATCATTTAGCAGACGCTCTTATCCAGAGCGACTTACAACAGTGTTTGTTAGTTTTTTTCGCATACCCCTTGGGGTCAGAGCGCAGGGTCAGCCATTGTACAGCGCCCCCTGGAGCAATTACAGGTTAAGGGCCTTGCTCAAGGGCCCAGCAGAGTAGGATCTCTTTTGGCATTGACGGGGATTCGAACCGGCAACCTTCGGGATACCAGCGCAGATCCTTAGCCTCAGAGCCACCACTCCGCCCATATATATTCATAGGTTTCGCTGCAGGATCTAACCTGGCTTCTATCTGCACATTTTTGAAAAGTGAGACAAATCTGGAATGCCCAGAGAAAGGCTTTTTGAGGAGAACCTGCAAACACCATAGATATTTAGCGAGGGCTACCATAAGTGGCTGTGTTTAAATCATACTCTCTTATTTAGAAAGGCCATGTTTAAAAACTAAGCCATAGAATTAACTTTTAATGTAACATTACAGTCTCACCAGAGTGTGGACCCAATATTATAATGGGACACAATTTAAAGTTAGAAAATGTCATGTGTTTATGAAATACATAATATTGTTCATATTGTATGGGATAGATAAGAAAAAACAAATTGTCTGAGAGATTCTAGCTCATGGTAGCTATTTCATTTAAAATAAAGCTGTTCACATTTTAATATTATCTTCCACTGTATATACCCTGAATGAAGCCAACACATTTTTTTTCTTCAGATGAGCAGGGATAGAACATTTCTTCCTAAATTCAGTTCTGAGGAACCCTGTAGCTGCTAGTTTTTTAATTAACTAATTCTTTAATCGAATGGGGATTTATACCTTCATTTGAACTGCTTATTTCATTTAAACACATGATTTGTAGAGTAAAACATTTAATGAGATATTTAACTTACATTTGTTCATTTATTTGGTCACAACTTTTAGTACATTATATATCTTCTTCTTCTATCGGCTGCTCCCATTAGGGGTTGCCTTAGCGGATCATCTTCTTCCATATTTTTCTGTCCTCTGCATCTTGCTCTGTTACACCCATCACCTGCATGTCCATCCATAAGCCTTTGCTTGGGGCTTACTTTTTTCCTCCCAATATACCCAGCATCTCTCCTCTGCACATGTCCAAACCAACGTACTCTCGCCTCTCTGACTTTGTCTCCCAACTGTCCAACTTGAGCTGACCCTCTAATGTACTCATTTCTAATCCTATCCATCCTCGTCACACCCAGTGCAAATCTTACATCTTTAACTCTGCTACCTCCAGCTCTGTCTCCTGCTTTCTGGTCAGTGCCACCATCTCCAACCCATATAATATAGCTGGTCTCACTACCGTCCTGTAGACCTTCCCTTTCACTCTTGCTGATACCCGTCTGTCACAAATTACTCCTGACACTCTTCTCCAACCCTGACTGCCCTCACTTTTTCACCTCTCTTCCACAATCCCCATTACTCTACTGTTGATCCCAAGTATTTAAACTCATCCACCTTCGCCAACTCTACTCCCTGCATCCTCACCATTCCACTGACCTCCCTCTCATTTACACACATGTATTGTGTCTTGTTCCTACTGACCTTCATTCCTTTCTTCTCTGGAGCATATCTCCACCTCTCCAGGGTCTCCTCAACCTGCTCCCTACTATCGCTACAGATTACAATGACATCAGCAAACATCATAGTCCACAGGGACTCCTGTCCACCTCTGTCTTCTCCTTGTGCCATATCTTCTTGTACTCTTGTCTACTTTCTGCATCTCTCTGACTATCCCACTTCTTATTTGCCATCCTCTTTCTCTGTATACTCTCCTGTATTTCCTCATTCCACCACCAGGTTTCCTTTTCCTCCTTCCTCTTTCCAGATGTCACGCCAAGCACCCTTCTTGCTGTCACCCTTACTACATCTGCTGTAGTTTCCCAGCTGTCTGGTAACTCTTCATTGCCACCCAGTGCCTGTCTCACCTCCTCCCTAAACTCAACCTTGCAGTCTTCCTTTTTCAACTTCCACCTTTTGATCCTTGCCTCTGCCCTCACTCCCTTCCTATTCTTGATCTCCAACGTCATCCTACAGACCACCATCCTATGCTGATTAACTGCACTTACCCCTGCCACCACTTTGCAGTCTTCAATCTCCTTCAGACCAACTCTTCTGCATAGGATGTAATCTACCTGTGTGCATCTTCCTCCACTCTTGTATGTGACCCTATGTTCCTCCCTTTTCTTAAAATACATATTCACCACAGCCATGTCCATCCTTTTGGCAAAATCCACTATCCTCTGACCTTCTTCATTCCTCTCCTTGACACCATACCTACCCATCACCTCCTCGTCTCCACTGTTCCCTTCACCAACATGCCCATTGAAATCCACTCCAGTTACCACTTTCTGTCCCTTGGGTACACTGTTCATCACTTCATCGAACTCACTCCAAAAGTCTTTCTCACCTATTGCACACCTAACTTGCGGTGCATATGCACTAGCAACATTCATCATCACACCTCCAATTTCCAGCTTCATAATCATTACTCTGCCTGACACTCTTTTCACCTCCAAAACACTGTTGACATACTGTTCCTTCAGAATAACTTCTACCCCATGTCTCCTCCCATCTACACCATGATAGAACAATTTGAATCCACCTCCGGTCCACCTGGCCTTACTCCCATTCCATTTAGTCTCTTGCACGCAAAATATATCAACCTTCCTTCTCTCCATCATATCTGCTAACTCTCTCCCTTACCAGTCATACTGCCAACATTCAAAGTTCCTACCCTCAGTTCCACTCTCTTTACTTTCCTCCTCCTCTCCTCCTGCCTCCGGACACGTCTCCCCCCTCTTCTTCTCCTTCTACTTGTTTGACCAACAGTAGCCCAATTCCCGCCAGCACCCTCCTAGCTAATTGTGCTGGTGGCGGTCGTTGTTAACCTGGGCTCGACTGATCCAGCATGGAAATTTGTATTGTTGTCCGCATATTGATTTGGCAAACTTTTACACCAGATGCCTTCCTGACGTAACCATCCCCATTTATCTGGGCTTGGGACCAGCACGAAGGAAAACACTGGTTTGTGCATAAAATATATTCATTCTTCTTCATTATTTGCACATGTGTATCTTATTATGGATTGGTGCCCGGTTCAGAAGTGGGTCCTACCTTATAACTAAGCTCTTGTATCCTGTCTGTCCTTTTTCAAATAAAAGGGTTCTGAAAATGTTTGGAGTTCGTATTTTAATTATCCTTTTAGTCAAAATATTCAGTGAATTGTTCTTCTTCAGTTTCAGAAAACACAGGTACAAAAAAATAAGAATGCCAGTGGAAGAGCTCCTTCCTGAATTTCAGGAACACTTTTGTATGATCATCTTTAATATGGTCACTTCACACTGTATTTAGATAAAATTACAATCACAATTAATAATGTATTCCTCTGTGTAAAATCAGCCACTATTTTTCTTATATTTCTTTAAAAGTCGAGCATGAAGTTTAGTATTTCTTGACAAGGTAAACTGTGAGAAGACAAAAGTCATCTTCAAAAGGGAATTAGAGACCCAGCATTTGATTATAAAACTGTTTAACGAAAAAATCAAGTTACATTAGTCACCCAGGACCAGAAACACATGTAAGGCGTGAATATTGAAGACCATCATTTAAAGACACAGATCAGTGAAGGATATTCTGTAGATTTTGTTTGTGACCCCTAAAAAATGAAGCATTTTATCTTTACAGAATTCTAACATTGATTATTTTGCATTAGCAATTCAGTTAAAGACTACTAATAAGCCCTTTATCAAATTTTTACTGGCATCCCTTCCAAGTTTAATTCCTGGTTTATAGCTGAGGCTGTTTGGATAGGCTCCTGCATCTCATGACCCTCTTTTGGACAAGGGGTATTAAAACAAAAATAGGTGAATGAATGGATGAAAATTCTCTGCTCAGGATCCCCTTCAGTTCCCTGAAGGTGAGTAAACACAGAGCAGGCTCACCAAAGGGATTTTAAAATCTCCATTATCAGTTAGTAATGAGACATAGAATAATCAGTGCAGATCTCCAAATAAGAAACAATGGTATTTACACTTCTCTTTCTTCAACTGTGGCTGAGCTAATATACATCTTACGGTTATAAAGTTATACTATTTTTTTTTGGTTATCATAAATACTGAAATGGGCAGATTCGTACATATTCATACATACATTCTCAAATGCATTTATTCCATTTCACAGTTGTAGGGTGTAAAAATATGTTTTGACAGTGCAGAACTCAAGGTAGACTGAGGACATAGTGAGAAACAGTCCTGTACAGGGCACCAGTACATTGCAGGGTGCTCATACACAAACAGCTACAGTTTCAAGTAACTATTTAACCCAACCTTTGGATCCAGGTCTTTGGATACGTGAGAAGAAAAACAGAGTTCAGAAATAGACAGAATGTGCAGACTGTATGGACACAATTACCATGTATGGGATTCAAACTAGGAACAGTATACAGTATCAGTTTTCCAGGGTGATACCCTCATACAAAATCATTTTATGCAAACTGACATTTTTAATAATCATTTTTTCTATTTAATTCCAATTATATTCTATGCAAACATTAATATTTCACTTCTTTTAAATGTTTAAAGCAATTTCTTAAAATGTTAACTGCTGAGAAAGCTTCAATATTTTTGTGCTTAACTGATGAAAATAAAATATGAACCATGGTTGTTATCAGTCTTATAGTATGCCCAGCAGTACTGCTTGGATTGTACAGTATGTGGCTTGTTATCAATTACAATTAAGCCAATAAATCAAAGTAAACATATTCATAGGATTCAGCGACTATCTTTGTGGTAACTGATGCTGACAAAAAGTTGGTTATTGGCTTCTAGCAATGTTTTTGACTTAACGTTTACATTTCTGGTCATATTTCATATGTACTGGTACCCTGTCCAGGGCTCTTTCCAGCTTTGTGCCTAAAGGTGTTGTGAAATACTCCTGGATATCCAAACCACGTGTAACATTTTTTTTTTCCAACAAGATATGGTTTCAATAGATATGAATGTAATCCCTATGCATTTTCTTTTTGCCTGCATGAACTTTCCTCTTGAGTTCAGTTTTTTTTCTCCTGTATCTCAAATATGTGTGTGATAGTATAATTAATAATTGTAGTTGTCTAGTGACCTGTTCAGGATAAGTTCATACCATGTCTTCAGTACAGTCAGGATAGATTATGGCTCAACTTGACCATGAAAAATATGGAGAAAGTGAGTTCAGCATATGGATGAATGGACTTTAAATTAGTTTAAGTATATAATGTAAAATACATGTACAAGACTGAACTCTTAAACCTTATTTTGTAGTTTTAAAGTCAGTGTAGTTCTCTGTGAACAATTCTTTTTTTATGTGGACACAGAGACCGGAGTGTGTCTTTCCTTGGAGCAGTTAATCAAACATTCGTTTATGTAAAGACTAAGAGAAAAGCCACTCAGAAAACAGTGGAAGTTGCCAGTCATGAATCAAACACTAGTCACTGCTGGTTAGAGGCAGCAGCATTAACTGCTGCATAACTGTGCCACTTTATATGCAATGAAACATTTCAGTGTTCATTTTTGTAATGCAATCATAATATCAGACCTTTTCAACTTTAGTAAGAATTTGTAACCAACAATACTTAAATGAAAAACCTACATCATAATTAAAAAAAACAAACATTTAAATGCCCTGGATCCCCAAAGATGAACACTCTTCATAATGATGGTTGTAACTCAGATTTGACCAGTCTCATTCCAAAGTCTCGTTTAAAGGCCAAACACCAGTAGCAAATCCCAGACTTCTTGCCCTCCAAAAAATACAGCATGTATTGTTCCAAAAATCTGTTAATATCTGACAATCTGAGGGAATTTTATTGAAGTTCTGTTGTACCACCTTCAGGTGCACATTTCCCCACTTGGGCGCTTCAAAGGGCCATGAATCATTTTTAATTACTTAAACCAACTATGATTCCAACAAGCCTTTTTGGGGAGATCAAAGAACAAAAATCAGTGATATTACATATCTATTTGTTTTGCATCACTGTCTGTGGTGTTTAAGATACAAAGTTGTGAATTTTGGCCACAGCATAATGTATACATTATAATGAAGCAGCATGGCTGCCACTCTCATCATTAATACTAAGCTCAAGCATGCCAAATATAATATTTGCATGACTCAAGAATATATTGTAGCACTGGTGCTTAGTGGCAGAATGAATCCTTTTCTCTTTACTTGACTCTTTAAGGTGGCTCACTGTCCTTAAAAGGACTGTTTGCCTTTGCCATACTAGTTGAACTTATGTTTGCGACTCTGTAGGCTTACCATGTTTATATACTATGGGTGATTTATCCCTGGCTGATTCAACTTGTCAGTGCTGTTACAATATGTTATTAGATGGACAAATCTACTTGTATATATGTTTTAAGATTAAAGTTTGTTACTGACTTTATTAATTGAAAGTATACACAACATTTAAATTCCTGAAATATGATTGGCTTGCTATGTTCAGAAGAAGGTATCTTTTGAGACCTGGACTTACACCGTGATAGAGCTCTGGTGTAAAACCAGTGCTTCTTTTTTGCCTTAAGTACACATTATTTTTCTGTTGTTTCAGCTTGCAATTAAAAGGGGTTTTCATCATGCTGGTGCCCTGACTTATTCCAGAGTGGTCCATGTCCATTGTTACACAATTACAAGATGTACAGTGCTTATGCATTTAAATGTTACATAGTTTTATACTTTTCCTATAACTGCTTTATATTTATAAATATGTGTAATCGCTCTGACGTTGTCTTCAGAGCAAAGAGCTATGTATGAATATGTTAATATAAAAAGATCGGCAGATGAGAACAGATATTACAGTCTATCAAGCTCATTTGATTAGCTAGTAGCTAATATCTTATGCAACTGGTTTTTAAAAGCTGTGAAGGTTTCATCTTCAGCTATACTACATGATAGTTTGTTTCTGATTCCTACAACTCTTCGTGGGAAGAATGCTGCCTGGTTTCAGTCTTAAGTGGACTTCCCCTTAGTTTCCACTGGTGTGCTGAAGAATGTGAATTTTTATGAATCGTATTGCACCAAACATTATAATGAAGTATTTCTTTGTATGCTAAGCACTGTGTGTCTAGCATGCTTATCAGTAAGAAAAACATACTGGGCAAATTTGTTTCATCACTTCATCAGACAGTATTGTAATTAAATGTTATTTACTCAAATAATTTTCAGTATCACTGTGTATCCAGTAACTTCACTCTAATACATTGGTCTGCCAGGGTCACACAAACAAAGTAATAACAGTTACATGTATGTTTTCTGTTCTTTTAGATCCTTACCATTTTCTGTTTTTGTAAGGAGAGCAGCAGAGGATAAACATATGGAATATTTTATTTCTGAGGTAATGTCAAATTCACTTCTTTAGTTTTGGCTAAAACTTTCTTCTGTAAGAATATTTCTGTTAAATTAAAAACATCAGTTTAAATACCTGTCAGGTCTTCTGAAAATAATACTTGTATGGCCAATTGGTTTTACTGGTTAATCTATTTGGTAGATTATGCAGACTCTTGTCCCCATGAAGATTTATGCATAAACAATGAACGTTTTTTGTTCTAGCTATTGAATTACTGTACACCAGGATAGTATAGGCTTTGTGGACATTATAGTTTATCATTTTAAAAAATGGAAGGTGGGGTTGCTGGGCTCTAGACAGTGACTAAAATGGTTACAAATATGACACATTTTTCTATAATAATTTAGTCACCATTAGTGACTGATAACATAGCTTTTTTATTTTATCTTTGGTTATTTAAGTACAGCTCTAACCCCTTTACTGTCATTTTCAAATACCACTGTTTTCATGTGCAGAGTTAACTTGACAATAGTATGTAGGCAACAAACACATAAGTTTACTTGTCACAGCATAAACAGGTGGTTTCTCAGTTGATCGGTTGGTAAGTGGCTGTTTGAACACATTTTGTAGCCATGTTGGAGAATGGGAAGGTACAAAGTGATTTGCAATATGAATGAAGTAAGAATTCTTCAGATAGTGACAGCTAGATAGATAAAGCTTATAATAGTAAACTTTATTTGATTATTGCTACTTCTGAATCTGGATAGTGAGAAGCACTGCTACTAATCATTGAATCCTCAGAGAGTAGAACAGATATATTGGGTTTAGATTATCCCTTACAGTATTCAAATCTGTTCATAGCTGACTACATTAGATATAATTGTGACCAACAGACGTGCCAAGAAACTCATAAAGCACCACACACTGAAATCCAATTGCAAGGTGAATACAATTTCCTTTTTTTTTGGCATGTATATATATTTTAAGTTGAATTGTGGTCAATAACATTTCTACATGAAATGTCCTAGCTAGAATGTGAAGGGACTGTTTTACTTGATGATACTGTGATACAGTGATACTACTGCATGCAGTGACAAGCAAACCTTTGGGAACCCTTGCTTAAACTGTCTTTTACTATGAATAGTTAAATGAGCAGAAAATGAACTGATCACCAAAAGGCATAAAGTTAAAGATGACACATTTCTTCATTCACAGGCACAAAATACCAAAAAACATGAAAAGGGCCTAAAGCAAAAGTTTTGCAACACAGCATGGTCAGTACTTAGTAACACCTCCTTTGGCAAGTATCACAGCTTGTTAATGCTTTTTGTAACCAGCTAAGAGAGTTTCAGTTCTTATTTGGTGTATTTTCACTCATTCGTCCTTGCAAAAGGCTTCTAATTCTGCAAGATTCTTGTGCCATCTTGTATGCAGTGCTCTTTTGAGATCTATCCACAGATTTTCAATGATATTTATGCTGGGGGACTGTGTGTGGCTCTTGAGGAATTCCATTAGATTCTGAGGTGTGTTTCAGATCATTATCTTGTAGTACCCATGCTCTTTTTAACTTCAACTTTTTTACAGATTGGTGTAATGTTTGTTCAGAATTTGTTGTTATTTGAATCCATTCTTCCCTCTACCAATGACATGTTCCCTGTACCACTGGCTGCAACACAAACTCAAAGCATGATCGATCCACCGCCATGCTTAATAGCTGGAGATGTGTTCTTTTCCTGGAATTCAGTTACCTTTTTTCTCCAAACATACCTTTGCATATTGTGGCCAAAAGGGTCTATTTTGACTTCATCAGTCCACAGGAGTTGTTTCCAGAATGCATCAGGCTTGTTTAGATTTTCATTTGCAACACAGGACACTGGAAAGGTTTTCTTCTGTTAACTGTACATGAAGGTCATATTTGTTCAGGAATTGCTGCACAGTGGAACAGTGCACCACCACTCCAGAGTCTGCTACATCTTCCTGAAGGTGTTCTATGGTCAAACAGGGTTTTCATTTACCTTTCTAGCAATCCAACGAGCAGTCCTTTCAGAAAGTTTTCTTGGTCTTCCACACCTCAACTTGACCTCCTCTGTTCCTGTTAATTGCCTTTTCTTAACAACACTACGAATTGAGGAAACACTTACAGTATAGAAATGCTAATGATTGTGTAAATGCAAAATGTGCCCAAAAGAGACACCTTTAGCTCAGACTAGCCAACCCGCAGCGTAGCATACGCCGTATAATTATGTATTGATGGGTGAACACTTCCTGAACGACACAGTTGTCCAAATGGGGTGGGTTTGTGGATACCACTGTGAGTGAATGAAAAGATGGACCTCTGAAGAGAACAACATACAATTGTCCATGACTGAAAGCGGGATCGTCTCTGACGATGGAGGCCACGCTGGTGAAAGTTACTTCGTCGGTAGGGATAAGTTTCAGCACTTGTTCATTAAGGTGTAGCGAGTCTTCGTTGTTGACGCTTAATATAGCTTGCGTACTGAGTTGTTCCGGAGTCACAGTTGAGAAACACTTTTTTAATGTATTTTAAGCACAGGGGAAAAAATTAACATGTAAAACATCCGTAATGTAATAAGCCACCAAGAAAAGTAACATTGCAATAATGCACGCTACGATCCGATTGCTGTAAATAGAAGTGAAAACAAAATCGAGCCCGGTGCATTCTTTAACTGCCTTGTAGCGCAGTGGTAGTGTTGCTGCTTTGCACTAAGGAGACTGTGGAAGATTTTGGGTTCGCTTGCCGGTTTCTCCCTGTGTGGATAGCGCTTTGAATACTAAAAACACCGGTATATCAATGTAATGAAGTATTCTTATTCTTATGCGTCCAGCACTCGCTCTCTCTCGTCGCGCGCCTGTATGTGTGTGTGTGTCGCTCGCTGCACGTGTTCCTGCAAGCATACCAGTAAGTGAATGAAAAGATGGAACTCTGGAGAGAGCAACATACAACTGTCTGTGATTGAAAACTGGTTTTGACAGATACATGCACATCTTTTTGAAAGTTTGGCCCTGTGCCTTATTAATTGTCATCGCAAAGGCAAATCTAACAGGAAATTGTCTTCATGTTAAAGTAAAAGGCAAATTATCCGCGACAAACTGTTTTACACGCTGCATACCAACCCGTGGCGTAGTATATGCCGCATAATCACGCCTCTTTTTTAATGTTTTTTAAGCAGAGGGAAAAAATTAACATTTGCAAAATCTGTAACGCTGCTTTCAGTAAGTACAATGCACACACGTTTAATTTGTCGGCCACTTTTTGGCAGCCGTCTTTTCTGGTTTGGGCTGCTTTTGCAGTGTTACCGCTTGTGCATATTAAATCTTGAAATCCTTCGAGTAACTAATTAAGTAACTAACACCCACCCACCCAGCTTGTGAGAAAAAAATGCGCCCGTTCTTTCATCATTTTGTTACAGCCTATCAAAGACTTGCTGATCATGTTTTCTAGACTCCATATACATTGGCTTTTCACTCAGCGCGGGGGCGCGCATTCATCTCGGATTATTACATCCTGCTAGACTAATCTGCTACACGGCTGCGTTTGAAAAACCGACTTATCCCTGATGAGTTTCACCGACATTAATGATTAGGAATCTAGTTGGAACAAAACCCTGCATCCACAGGGGTTCACCAGGACCGAGTTTGGGAAACACTGCTGAACACAGACGAAACCGACTCAGGTGAGGAGTTGGGGCGGGCAAAGTGGTTGCAGCTATTGATTATTCAGTGTTGTTTGCCTGGGTGTCTGATCTGCTCGAGGGGATCATAAATAAAAGGAAAACAATTTGAAGGCAGTGTCACAGGCGATCCTGTGGTATAGCGGGTCCACAGCTCCCCTTCAAAAGGCAATTTTTAAATAAATAATCATCGCACTCACAGCGTAGCAAGGGGCGTGGAAGTGTGGCTGAAACGGTTTCCGGGTGGAGTCATGCTGCGGGCATTTCTCCCCTGTGCAGTGTGTGAGCGAGTGAGGAGAGAGAGAAAGCCGGTACGTTAGAGTGAGCAAGAGCAGGCTCGAAGGCAATGTGTTCCTGTGGTATAGCGGGTCCATAGCTCCCCTTCAAAAGGCCATTTTTATTTATTTATTTATTTTTTTTAATATTTTTATTTTATTAATTTTCATTGTAATCATTCCATACAAACAGATCAATTTATAACCCAACAAATTTGAAAACAAATCAAACCCCACCCCTGAGAAGGAGAGCTTAGCTAAAGGAAAATTTCTTTAAGCTTTTTAATAAGGCAACATTAGACAAAAGAAGGGGAGAAGTAAATATCTATATAAATAAGAGATGGAGAAGGGAGTTAAATGCAATAATAGTTAATTCTCTTATTCTAAAATAATATTGATTAAATCCTGCCAAGTTTTGAAAAAATTTTGTACAGATCCTCTAACTGAAAATTTGATTTTTTCCAATTTCAAATAATATAAAACATCAGTTTCCCACTGACTTATAAGAGGAGAATTAGGATTCTTCCAATTTAACAAAATAAGTCTGCGTGCCAAGAGTGTAGTGAATGCAATCACCGTTTGTTTGTCCTTCTCCAATTCAAGTCCATCTGGAAGGACACCAAACACAGCTGTTAGTGGGTTAGGAGGGATTGTGATACTAAGGCTGTCTGAGAGGCACTTAAAAATTTTTGTCCAAAATGATGTTAGTTTGGTGCAGGCCCAGAACATGTGACCCAGTGAGGCAGGAGCTTGGTTGCAGCGCTCGCAGGTTGGATCCTGGCCTGGAAACATTTTGGACAGTTTTAAGCGAGACAGATGAGCTCGATATATAATTTTTAGTTGAATAATTCTATGCTTTGCGCATATAGAACTCGAGTGAATTCTCTGCTTTGCTACCTTCCACTCCTTTTCTGATATATTGATTAAGAGATCTTCTTCCCAATGTCCTCTTGGATCTTTGAAAGGTAGGGACTCTAATAAGATTTTATGATCCTGTGGTATAGCGGGTCCATAGCTCCCCTTCAAAAGGCCATTTTTAATCAGGCGACTGACAGTAGTGGAGTCAGGCACAGAGAAGGTCAGCTGCTGAGAGAGCGTCTCGACTGTTGCAGGGCCTGCATCGGTGAAGCAGGTGAGACGCTAATGAAAAAGAGGCACAGGGCTTATTGGTTTTTAAAGACTGCTTCCTTCATTGTGTTTTAATCTCAGTTTTAAAGGATTGTGCGTCTCTCTCTGTCTCTCTCGCGCTGCCTGTGTGTGTGCGTCTGTCTCTCTGTGGCGCTGCCTGTGTGTGTGCGCGGCTCTCTCTCTCGGGCTGCCTGTGTGTGCCTCTGTCTCTCTGTGGCGCTGCCTGTGTGTGTGCGCGCGGCTCTCTCTCTTGCACTGCCTGTGTGTGTGCCTCTGTCTCTCTCTGGCGCTGCCTGTGTGTGTGCACGGCTCTCTCTCTCGCGTTGTCTGTGTGTGTGCCTCTGTCTCTCTCTGGCGCTGCCTGTGTGTGTGCGTGGCTCTCTCTCTCGCGCTGCCTGTGTGTGTGTGTCTGTCTCTGTCTGGCGCTGCCTGTGTATGTGCGCGGCTCTCTCTCTCGGGCTGCCTGTGTGTGCCTCTGTCTCTCTCTGGCGCTGCCTGTGTGTGTGTGCGGCTCTTTCTCTCGCGCTGCCTGTGTGTGTGCCTCTGTCTCTCTCTGGCACTGCCTCTGTGTGAACCAAGGTTCCACTGAGGTTGACTAATGAAAAGTCAACGTGGCTCAGAGCTGCATGTGGACTGTGGCACAGACAAACAGAAATGACGGCATGTTTTCCGAGGCATCGCGTCCGAGTTGGTGGGCGTGGCTGTGCGAGTTTTCATCATATCCAATGGTCTTAGAGTTGGTGGGCGTGGCTCCTTCCTGCGTGCTTTCATAGGTGTCTTGCCCGCTCTTGCGGCGGCTTAGAGAATCTATATATGGCTCCTTCCTGCGTGCTTTCATGGGTGTCGTGCCACTCTGGCGGCGGCTTAGAGAATTATATATATATACTGTATAGATTATGTATAGTGCCTGTTTAAAAAAAAAAAAAACAATGAAAAAGGACTATGTTAAAAAACTAAAAATAAAAAATGCAATTTAGACTGCATGTGCGCTTGTGAGGAATTACCATTCAGAAAATATATATTGCAAACTTTGCTAATGAAAAAGAATTTAATGTATATATCGAAAATGTATGACAATGATTCAGTATGCAAAAATATGATGATTATTGTTAAACTTCAGCTGTAATGAATATGGGTATGTAACAGTGATAAACATAGTGTCACAAAACTCATTGGTATAGTAAATATTTTCTATACATAGTAATTATAGTAATATTTACTCAATCAAAGCCAATAAAGTGTATGATATTTTAAGCTGAATGAAACCAGCTTTCCTTTATGTTCCTTTGATGTTAAGGGGTGGTTGAAATGTTTTGTGTTTGTATTCCATTGCTACAGCCTGTTGTGTTTTTTAAAGTATTAATTATCTCAGTGAATTTTTTTCTTCTTCTTCGTTGTATGGAAATAATCAACACACAACACAAAATAGTGCTATCAGTAGTGGGCATCTCAGAGCCCCAAATCTTTGAGACAACTACAAATACTTAGTCATGGGTTCAAATAAACTATTCTTATTTTACAATATAGCTTTTCATATGATTTTCACATAAAAGATTCCTCTTCTCCTCTTTTAATAATTCGCGGTCTTTTATTATCACTTCCTACCAGGTGATCTTGACATTGTCACCAAGAAGCACTTCTGGGTCAGGTATAACTTCCCTAGAACAAGGGAGTGTTCTTCTGGCAGGTTTCCATGGTGGCATCCAAGTACCCCAACGTGGCCACCTGTTGGGCCTACAGTGCCCATGCTGCCCAGCGGGTGCACAAATGGGAGCTCCATCCTAGGGATGCTGCCACTGAGAATACAGGAGGAACACATGTTTCTAGGAGGCCATCTCCCACTGTCTTTCCATTATAAAGGCCTCCTGGCTGGATAAGGACAATCTGAACTTGCCTTCTATGACAGTTGTTAAATAAAAAAGTAACATTATTTTGGCATAGACAGAGTGGTGGCTCTGAGGCTAAGGATCTGTGCTGGTATCTGGAAGGTTGCTGGTTCAAGTCCCATTACTGTCAAAAGGGATTCTACTCTGTTGGACTCTTGAGCAAGGCCCTTAAGCTGATATTGCTCCTGGGGTGCTGCACAATGGCTGACCCCATGCTCTGACCCCCAAAGGTCATGCAAAAAGACAGTTTTCCCTCATGGATTAATATAGTATATCAAATAAAATCAAAAAATAACATATTATTCTATTACCTCATTGCAGCAGAGACCTGACAACTTTTAACTATTAATTGTTAAAGCTTGCCAACATACTGTATGAAAGCAACAGTTATACTGTATGTGGGGGGAAAAGAATATTCCACCATAAGGCAAGTGATAATGGAATTGAAACTTGCTAGGATTTTAAACGGAATAATCATCATCAAATCAACCTATCATGGCTGTTAGTCCAATAGTCTAAAATACCAAAGCCCAGTTTGCTTTAATTTGATTTTTGATCTACCTAAAGCAGGGGTGGGCAAAGCCAGTCCTGGAGGGCCGCAGTGGGTGCAGGTTTTTGTTCTAACCCAGTTGCTTAATTAGAAAACAATCCTTGCCAATAATTTAATTTTATGGCTTGTTAGTGCTTTAAATCTGCCATTTCAGGTCATTCTCATATCCTAGATTTTTTTTCCTTTTTAAGGATATCACTTAAATGATTTGAAGTCTAAAACAAATGATTAATTCTCAGTTCTTCACTTGTTTTCTCTTCACTTTCCTACCAAGTATTTAATAAAACCAAATAGTGCATGATAAATACACACAGGTGTAAATGGAAACAAACTAAATGGAGAAATGCTGGTTTATTTTGTTATTTGTATCTTATTGCTAACTAGTCATTTAGCCCGTTACAATAACGGGCGCTAGAACAGTAGTGCATAAACATTAGTAGGAACAGTCTATATTAAATGGCAAGGGACTTTGACCTCATTCTTTTTGTTGGTCATATTTTTCTTTCTTTCAGCCTTTCTTTTGTTGATGTTTACTTGCTGAACTGACCGTTCTTCGTGGGCTGCCACCGTGTATTGTGTGTCTTTAATTTTCTGTGACAGTAATGCTGTCTTGTACGGCTCTATTCAATAAGGGCACACACAAAAAGGCGAGCTTCAAAAGGGTGACCTCAATTGAGCACGGCGAATAAAGGCGTACGTAAATAATTTAGTTGAAATGGCTCTGGAATATGTGAAGAGCAACAAAGGTGCAGATCTTTATTCGCTGCGCCCAATTGAGGTCGCACTTTTGAGGCTCACCTTTTTGTGCGCGCCCTTATTGGAGGATGCCTGTGCACGCCCTTATTGAAGGATACAGTCTTGTACGTCCGCTGGGTTGTACGTCCGTAATATACCTTTCATTTTCTCTGGCAGTAATACAGGCGTGCACGTCGGTAATATGCCTTTAATCTCCTCTGACAGTAATACTGGCTTGTATGTGGCTGTAATATGCGTCACTGTATTGTGTACCTTTAATTTCCTCCGCAGTAATACTGGTTTGTATTTCCGTAAAACGCCTCTAACTTTCTCTGACAGTAATATCGCGCATCGCACCGTGCCCCGCGCATGCGCACTTCACCAGAAGACACCCACACACGGACGCCTGGACGCACATAGGGATTTTATATATATAGATAAGGAGCAATTAAAAACCAAAATACAGCTGTTTAAGACTAAAATAAAAAATAAGGATTCAAAATCTTAGCAATTGAGACAATTAAAATGAAGCAGAAGTGTTACTTGAGCAATAAGTGCTTCTTATTAAGCAATTGGGTTGGAATAAAAACCTGCAGCCACTGTGGCTCTCCAGGAATGACTTTGCCCACCCCTGACCTAAAGCCATGAAAAGAGAAGCAATTGAACCATATTAAGAAAAGCATAGATACAATCAAATAAACTAATAAGAACACTGAAAATTTTTTTGACTGTTACTGTTTTGTGAAGATATTACCAATGAAGAAATATTGATTTGGTAGTAGTTATAATCAGTATTTTGCTAATTGTAAACCATTTTAAAATTTTGGGAATCACTGTATCAGAAAGGTTAAAATGGCTAAAACCAAGTAAATCTCAAAAACTGTAAAATGTTTATTTTGAAATGTTTAGAGAAGCTAGTCAGTATATGTTCAAACTCTTAATATCCATTTTTTGGAAGTCACTACAAATTACTAAGATTTGCAAGGACTAGTAATCATCTAGTTCATCTATTAAACATTCTTAATCCAATGAAGTTTGTCCCAAAAGAACCAAATGCAAAGCAGGATCTGTTACATCACAGGTAGAACCTTAGAATTAGTTCAAAAAGTACACTAGTTAAGAGTAAGAGCAAGAGTATTGCATTGAAATATAAAAATAAGTTTAACTGAGAGAAATATAAATAGATTAAATATGTTACATTGTATTCTAATTGAAATACTGGAACCTTCAAAATAAAATTTGGCATTTTTTGACCTGTTTAGATGTTGTGTTTTGTTGCCTTTGATCATGTTTACTGTATTGCTTATTTTTTTTTTGCTGTTGCTACAGTTGATTATGGTATCTGTTGTTGTGTCAATAGATTTCATTTGAGCATATTGACTTTATGCAACAGTTGAGCAAATATTATGATTATTCTGTAGGCCAGTTTACTTTTATCTTTTCTCGCCTTGATTACTGCAACTCGCTGTATTCTGGCATTAGCAAATCCCTGATATGCAGGTTACAGTTGGTCTAGAATGCTGCCACTCGCTTTCTGGTTGGGGTAAGAAAGTCTAATTCAGTTTCTCCAATATTAGCTTCTTTACACTGGCTGCCTGTCAGTTTTTGAATTGATTTTAAAATCTTGTTGCTAGTTTTTAAATCTTTACATGGGCTTGCTCCTGCCTATTTATCCGAATTGTGTGTGTTTACACCAGCCATCTAGAGTGCTTAGATCTTCTGGTCAGTTGTCTCTTGTTGTCCCTGGTACCAAGTGTGAAACTAATGGGGACAGAGCTTTTGCAGCTGCTGCTCCTCGCCTGTGGAACTCTATACCTCATCACATAAAGGAGTTGTCTACAATTGAACTGTTCAAAACAAGATTAAAGACTCATTTCTATTCACTTGCATTCCGTGACTTTCAGTAATACTGATGGTTTCCACATTGTGATTATGTAACATTACTTCTATTTATTATTTATTTTATTTATGTTCATTTATTTTATTTCTATTTATGTTATTAATGTTAATTATATGTTTTTCTTTTATTCTATTATTGTAAAGCACTTTGGCCACAGGATTCCTATGTTGTTTTAAATGTGCTATATAAATAAATTTGACATTGACATATTTTAGTTTTAGGATTATGGTTTATCAAGGGCCTGGAAAAATTCCCTCATAGCCAGTACTGGATAGGGATTTGGTTACTTCTGAGTTGAATCACTTATAATGAATCATCCATACAATTAGTTTTTTATTAATATTTTCAAATTTTATGCTGTATTGTCAGTGTTAGAATGCACACCTGTTCTGTTCACCAATTTTAATGCTGATGGCTAATATCAGAGAAGGCTACTCCAGTCTCCTTTACCTTTTAAACCTGTCACCACTGCCCTCCAGAAATTGGAACTGGTCGCATTCATAAACATATAAACATAAATGATACCTACCCACAGGCAACATTGCTTCTTATGCCTCCTACATCCCTACCGTGTTTTTATTTTTTTGGCCTATGGAGCCTTTTCAGTGTACTAAAACAACAGGAGAAGGAGAGATTGGATTTGAAATATGCATAGATGTCTCTGCCTTAGCACGTGACATTGTTGTCTCCAGTTACCACCATGTTCTGAGTAATGTATTTGAATCCTGCTATTCTTGGTCTAGACTCCCCCACACTTCCTTTCTCAATTGAATATTACTAAAATAAAAAAGTTACCTATTTTAAATGTATTATAGCTATACTCCCACATCACCTTCTTTCAAAAATTAGTCAGATCCCTTGTCTCTTGGTTCTAAAATGTAAAAACCTACTCAACCCTGGTCCCCAACAAGTGGAAATGTCTAAACAACCCTATGACGATATCATTGAATGTACATTCTTTGCCTGATCTGGAACTGGATTGACCACCTTTCTTACTTGCCTTCTTGGCTTCCCAGTGAACTTCTAATCTGGCTCACTTCCACAGCTATCTTTCTTCTCTTTGCTTCTCCTTACAGAAATTACAGACACACCTCCACAATTTAGCCCTCTCATTTTAAATGCTCTTCAGATATATAGGTACTCCCACGTTCCAGTCTTTCTTTATGAGGCCTTTGATGGACACTCCGTTATCCTTTGTTCCCGCGCCCAAATGAGCACGCTTGTAGATATTGTTTGATTCAGGGCTTGGAATGTTCAATTTGCAGTCTAGCGTAGCTATCCTAATCTCCCAGCTTCTTTCTTTTTTATGTCCAACTGCTGCTATTTCTTAGGACGTATTGATCCTCTATTCTTTCTTTTCCTTCCCACCCTCTCCAATTTCTCTTGCACCCCTATCTCCCCGTATCAGACCAATCTTTGCTCCTTATGCTATTCTGGACAAAGCAGCTTACAGTCCTCTTCCAGTATGGGTAACTTAAAAAGCATGACTTCCCATCCTCTCCTGCTCTGTCATGGAATACTGTTTTTTAAAATAGTTTTTTTGGTATTTTGGTACACTGCTTTAGTCCCCAAGGGGAAAATTATCATTTTGTATGACCTTTTTAAGGAGTCAGAGCACAGGGTCAGGCAATTTACAGAGACCCAGGAGCAATTTTCTGGTTAAGGGCCTTGCTCCTTGGCACAAGTAAAATTAATATATTTTACTATATACAAAAAAAAAATTCTGGCTAAATTCATAAGCTTTTTAAACTATTTATACCTCATGCTCCACAAGCAATTTTCAAACTTCTACCCTGAAACCTCCTTTTGAAAGTTTATTTATGATCCTCTTTCCCAAATCCTTTCTGTTGACATCCTTCTTTCACCCTTGAGTTCCTTGTCATAGTCACTTCTATACAGCCAGTACCTTTCTACTTAGGCACTGACTGTCTGGCTCTTCCAGTCCTTATTGGCTTTATATTTACATTTATTCCTTTAGTTGCTGACTTGGTGGCTGAATTACTGCCCTGTCTTCTGACTATTCTAGCACCGTCCTCTTCCACGTTTTCTGTTGTCTCTCCAGGACTGGTGTGGGGTTCAAATGCTGCTAATTAGATTTTTTCTTTTATCGATTCGACTGTTTCTGTGTATTCAGTAAACAATGATTAAAAAAAAAAAAAAAACAGTAAAAGTTTATTTTATCTTTATACTGCTATGGTCTATTTCTTGCATTGGCGCCACCATTTTTTGGTTGGCAGTTGATGGTCACCTGACATATCATGTTGTCAGGACCTGCCTATAAAAGATAGTGATGCAGCAGGGTCATTATCTTGGGTTTGGGACAATTTACAAAAAATTTACATGCTTATAAAAGACTTTTGGTTAGTGCAATCTTTTTATGTCTTTGAATTTCTGAGATTTTTTTTGTTTGTTTTCGTATTCTATGTTTTTAGACAGCTAAATCCTTTCAGTTTTTTAATAACTAGTAAAATTATTCGCATTTATACTTTTTGGTAAATTCCATTAAGATGCAATGCTTATATATTTGCAGGATGAAAAATATTATCTACGGTCCCTGGGCTCTGACCCAAGAAAGGTAAGAGTGGTCTCAAAATTAGGACTTTATTTTGTAATTCCTGTTCTATTAAAGATGCAGTTTCTTGAAAGGGTTAACTAATCAATGTACATGAAAATAAGGAAGTAACAACAATATTAAGAAAAAAATACAATAAATGCTAATCTGGGAGACTTCACAAGACATTAACTGTGTGATATTCATACTATCGTCTCATTTTTTTTAAAGTATACGTGTATATTGTTACAAAATAGATTTGCAGTTCACCCTTGTCCACTTATGTCTTTCTGTTGCTGGACAGTGCTAATTTTGCTACAGGTAAAAGAGTAGAGGGGAGACTGCCATTATGCCTTTGCAAAACCTTCTATTTGAATTCCTCTGTTATATTTTTGTTGTATCATGGTTCAATCCAGCCATTAATTTTAATTTGGGACTTCAACAGAGAATTTACTGTCTATCAAATGCTTCTTTGAAAATGTTCTTTTTTTAGAAATTTGAATTACAATTACTCATAGACCCATAAAATCCAACAATAATATATAATCAATGTCATTTCTGCAGCACTTGAATTTGAATCCACTGTCTATGAAAGCATTGAGCTACCAGAAGCATTTTATTACTACTGTTATTTTTGAATATGACTCACTGCTATAAAAATATTTAATAAACAAAAATGTCATAACTCAATCTTTGATGAAGTAACTAAAAATGAAGAATGCTCAGGCTTTCAAATCAGTTTACTTATTCCCCAAATACACCATGCATACATTTTCTAACTTACTTGTTCTGTGTCATACAAAATTGATACCTACGTTTTATCTAGTGCTGTCAGGACAGACTGTCTTTCTTTCTGGTACCGTAAAGGAATATGGTCTTGGGAAAACTTTATGAATTGATTAATGTTTGTTTTTACCATGAAAGTATCGCATATTAAACAAATTGGTAATACATTTTTAAACTGTTGCCATTTATATGTTACAGGATATTGCAGACATAAAGATTCAATTTCCAAAACTGGCAGAGGATTTCAAACTGCCTGAATTCTTTCAGACTGACCAGATCTTCTCTAGTGTCTTCCGTATCAGTTCTTGTAGTCTACAGTTGTGGACTCACTATGATGTAAGGCAATGCGTACCATTTTAACTTTACTAAATTAAAATAAGTAGGCTTGTAAATTAATGAATGATATTTGCCTAAGGAGTACCTGAAAATTTTTCATATTATCTGTGATATTACAGCTTCATTTCTTAATTCAGTATAATTTAGAATCTTGTTTGCACAAGTAATGTGACTTTTTAAGACAGCTAACCACAGTTTTTCTGTCTTTTCAGGTGATGGACAATTTATTGGTCCAAGTGACAGGGAGGAAGAAAGTTGTGCTATTCAGCCCTCAAGATGCAGCTTACTTGTACCTCTCAGGTTGATTTTGATTTGGTTTACTTGGGTATCGCTTCTGCTGTGGTTTTTATTATTAGTGAGATTTTTATAGAAAGTGTATCAGAATTTATGTAATATCTAAACATATTTGATTTTCTAAGCTTATTGCATTGTCTCCTTAGAACAGACATCTTTTGAGTGCAATTTGGATTAGTTTTAATTCAATCACAGATTTGCTTTATTAATACAATCTTAGAAGTTCGAAAGACAAAGGAAATTTCCTAACATTAATTCTGCTCAGTTAAAAACTCATCTTTTCTAAGTATCCTATATCTGTTATGTAACTGCTAATAAAGGTAAGACTGGAAAAAGACATTGTGTCCTTTCCCTTTATGTACCTACTAAGGTACTTATGACCAAGGCATAAATATAAGGCATTCATGCAGATTCTCCTTCTCTTTTCTGTGTACAGTGACTGCTAGGTGATGCTGCTGTTCCACATTATGGCACTCTTTCACACACAGATCCTTATGGTTTCATAACCAGCTAACAGATTTCAGCAAGGGTTTTGAGTGTTGTCATGCCAAACTCAACGTACCTAAGAGCTACAGTTAAGACAAAATTAAAAATGGTTAACAGTAACAAAAGACACCATTTAAAGACAGAGCTAAATTATATGAAATATTTTTGTTACCTTTCAGACAGAATTAACATAAAATGTTCAAATTGTTATGTTAGTTTTGTTTATATTAAGACTTCTTAGTATCAGTTTTGCATTAGTTGAAGAGTAGATACTGCTTGCATGTTTTCTTTTCTTTCTTTCTTTTTTTTTTACTTTTTAACATATAATTATTTTTATTTTATAGGTGATAAATCTGAAGTTTTGGATATTGATAGCCCTGACCTGAAGAAATATCCTGAATTTATTAAAGCTAAACGTTACGAATGTTACCTCAATCCTGGAGACGTACTTTTTATTCCAGGTAGAAATAGCTTGTTATTTTCTTAACTGTTAAGTTAAATTTTCAATTTTGAGAGGGATTGAAGCAAGTTATTTGTACTTAGGACTTTGCTGTGTACTAAAGAACTCTTTACTGATAATATTTCAAAGCCTAAAATCATTTCAATTGGACAAATAATACTGGCTAAAGATCTGTCAGGCTGTCCCTTTATTTTGTAGCATATTACATATTTTTCCCATTTTGTTTTCTTGAAATTTTCTGAGTAGTTTACATTATTTTTTGTCAAGTGTGTTAATGATATCACTCAGTGGTAGCATTACACTTCCTGCTGCTGTGCAAAAATCAGTTGGTGGAGTGATAAATACCATCTTATTTACTATAAGGACCAGGGGTTTGACATGCACCTTGTCTAAACTTTTCGTAACTTCTTACAACACATGGCACATAGAAAAAGTAAATTGTATAATACATTTTTTAATGGTAAGATTTTTTCACTGTTCAAAGGATCTCTGTCAGTATAAGAATTTAAAAAATAATGAAAGACTACATGACCAGTTGTGAATGATACCATTTACAAACATTCATACGTTTATTTTCAAACACAGTTGTATCTAAATCGTGATCATGGGGAGACTTAGCCTATCCTGGCAGTAGTGAGGACAAGTTAGAAACCAACTCTAAACTAGTTACTATGACAGATGCCTTTGTAAGGTAAACTCACGCCCATACCAACACTCACTACATAAAGTGACATTTTAAAGTTAACAGTCAACTTCTCTGTTTAGTTAAGGATTGTGCAGCTTAAAAATTCACACCTTTTACAGAATCTGCTCTAAGTAGACACAACAATTAAGGCCACAAATGACCTATATTCAGCTGAATGTGGGCAATTCTTGGTTATGTGCTCTTTTAAAACCATGACTATGCTTAAGCTAAATTGAAACATAACCCCACTGTCCCACACCAAAAAAAAATTATTTTTAAAGAGCAGCAAGCACTCCACAAAGCTTATTAAGCTGATTGTTTTAATAATGGAGTATACTACCAAATTAAAGTCTGACCTCCCTACAAGTGTCTTTTTCTGGATTCAGCAAAATCAGCCAGCATCTTTCTGCAGCAGGAGAAATGTTGCTATTTTATAACCATTATTGCTCTTTGTTTTCTAAAGTATTAATCAGGTAAAAGTCCATATCTTTTCTTATTTTTATTCTTTCTTAAAATGAAGCCGAAAGCTAATCTGTCTTCCATGTGCTCACAGAGCCTTTCTCACCACCATTACAACTAGCTGTAATTTACTTAAAAATTATGCATAAAATCTGGCTTTTCTTAATATATTTAGTTATGCAGCAAGCTAAATAAATATATACTGTATTATTACGGGGCGGCACGGTGGCGCAGTGGGTAGCGCTGCTGCCTCGCAGTTGGGTGATCTGGGGACCTGGGTTCGCTTCCCGGGTCCTCCCTGCGTGGAGTTTGCATGTTCTCCCCGTGTCTGCGTGGGTTTCCTCCGGGCGCTCCGGTTTCCTCCCACAGTCCAAAGACATGCCGGTTAGGTGAATTGGTGATTCTAAATTGGCCCTAGTGTGTGCTTGGTGTGTGGGTGTGTTTGTGTGTGTCCTGCGGTGGGTTGGCACCCTGCCCGGGATTGGTTCCTGCCTTGTGCCCTGTGTTGGCTGGGATTGGCTCCAGCAGACCCCCGTGACCCTGTGTTTGGATTCAGCGGGTTGGAAAATGGATGGATGGATGGATGTATTATTACGAGTTGACACTCAACAGATGAATACACAGGACCCCCAAGGATAACATAAAATCCAAACATGTAGATAAAATATCTATTTTAATTGTCATTGATACTTCTGTTTTTAATATTTTCTGTTTATTTGTCCTTTTGCTATTTAAATATCTCCTCAAATCTGTATTTGGTGAATCACTTGTGTTTTAATACCAAATTACAAAGTGATATAATTAATTCCTTCTTCTACAATATTATTTGCCAGTGCCCCTATTACTAGCCATAACTTTGTACAGTAATTGTAATGTTCTTTCAGATTTTTTTTTTTTTTTTTTTAATTTTCAGCTTTGTGGTTTCATAATACAGTAGCGGAGGAGTTTGGAGTGGGGGTGAATGTCTTTTGGAGACACCTACCTTCTGAATTTTATGATAAAACGGACACCTATGGAAATAAAGATCCACTGCCTGCTGCCAGAGCTATGCAAATTTTGGACAGAGCCCTGAAAGCTGTAGATGAACTGCCAGAAGAATACCAAGACTTTTATGCAAGAAGGATGGTCCTAAGAATTCAAAATAAATTCTACAGGACCTGTCTGAATTGAGTGTAACCTATGTTTTTAATGCTGCAGGTGGACTGATATTTTAAATGTATACGTAACGTTGTGAAATGCACATAATTATAAACACGGTTAACTAATGTAAAGGTATTTTTTTCTTTAAACCCTTATTAGGTTAATTGAGAGTTATATGATTCATTTCAAGTGTGTGCTTGAGTGGGGGAGTATTTGCACATGCTACCAAGCTGCTGCAGATGATTCATAATGCAGCCGCATATCTTGTATTCAGTCAGCCAAGACAGGTGTGTGTCTCCCCTATTTTCAGGTTGCTACACCCTGTAGCAGCACACATTAAGAGCATATCCTTGGTGCTTGCATTCATAGTCGTCAATGAGTCAGCACCTATGTATTTGAAGACACTCATGATTGCCCACTCAATCCTGCTAATGAATAGCATCTGGTGAAATTGTACAACCTCAACGCGTACCTTATCAAGAATAGAATGTTTATTTTAATAGTTGTTTAACTCCTGAAAAAACTGCCTTTTTCTAGTATTTTACTTGGAAAAAGGCCGGTTAGAAATATGGTGGAAGCTGTCAAATACAGAGGAGTCTAGATTAGATTATTTTTCTTAAGCAGAGGTTTAACCACTGCAGTCTTTACAGAAACAGGAGAAGACCCCCATATCTAATGTGGAGTTAACTATGTCAAGTACAGTATAAATTAGCACATTGGAGACTTCTTTGAAAAAGCCTGTTGGAACTGGGTCAAGGACACAATTTCAAGCTTTTAGCTGAGAAATTATTCTATGGATTTCAGGTAAGCCTGTTTCAGGGAAGGAATTAAGTTTACTCAAAAACGTTTCCTGAGGTTCATCAAGATTAATTTTGGAGATATGTATTATATAATATTTAAGTTACACAAAACGGCCAGAATAAATCAAGGAATACTAAGAAACGCAGAATTCAGGTAAAAGGTTAAACTCTGTACACAAAGTACTTGGCTAGATAATGTTCAAATTAATTATACTGGCATCTTATTAGAGCACTGAATGGGACCAGTGCTCAATTTTTGTTTCTCTTGTTTGTCCCACTGCACAAACAAATCCATCCATTATCCAACTCGCTATATCCTAACTACAGGCAGGAACAAACCCCGGGCAGGGCGCCAGCCCACTGCAAGGCACACGCACGCACACTAGGGACAATTTAGGATCGCCAATGCACCTAACCTGCATGTCTTTGGATGGAAACCGGAGCACCCAGAGGAAACCCACGCAGACACTGGGAGAACATGCAAACTCCACGCAGGGAGGACCTGGGAAGTGAACCCAGGTCTCCTTACTGCGAGGCAGCAGCACTACCACTGCGCCACCGTGCCGTCCGCACAAACAAATGAACTTGGAAAAGGGAAAACTATCTGCAAAAGGAAGGAAAGAACAATCATGGAAATCAGTTTAAATTCAAAGGTATAGTTTCGATATTAATGATTATATTTGCAAAACTAAGGGTGAGACAATGGTAAGCGTGAGTTCAGTGTCCTAGGTTTACATACTGTTCACAATCATTGTCCATGTTGAGTTTGCTTGTTTGTCCAGCATTATGTGTGAAAATTATCAGGAGAAATTAGAATTTTTCTCATATCAAAACTACAGAATGATTATTGTGGAGTTTTATGTGCATAAAAATGTGATGCATAAATAATGATTTTTTTAAAAGGCTCATTATTGTCATATGTACACAGTACAGTGAAATTCTTACTTGCATGTACAAATCAACATGCAAAACATTGTCACTCTCTAACACCATGTTCACTGAGTATACAGTAACTACCTTATCTCAAAAAGCGTATCTTTCTTACCTGAAAAATATTGGTGATATATAAATTTATAAAGTATAAATAATGTAATGCATAAAAATAATTCATCCTTTATCCCACTTTATCATGACAGGTAGCTCATGCCTTTCTTGGCACTACTAGGTGCAAAGCAGGAACCGACCTTGGACAGGATACCAATCTGCATGGCACACGTATGCACATACCCACTTTGAGCCTCTTTAAAGTCATCAGATAACCTAAAACGCGTGTCTTTGGAAAGTTGAGGAATAAATCTCCTGAGACACAGGTAGAGCCCTTCACCTGGAATTTGAACCCAGGACTCTAAAGGTATGAGGCAGTATCATATAACTACTGCATCACCAAGCCACATGCAAAATGAAGTCAACAAGAAAAGCAAATTATAAATAAACAAAACTTTTCAAACTGCTTTTCTGTTTTATAAATGAAAACTAGTGCTTTTTAATACTTCACTACAATATTCCTCCATATGTTTTTGAAAATTCTTGTTTGCATTCAATTGCAAGGTCATAAATATTCTTGTACATTTTAATACATTGATTGTCTACTCTCACAGATGTAAGTTTGTCATAGAAACCACTTAGATCACAGGATAGGGTCAATAAGCTGTACTGTATTCATGCCTCTTTATTTACCATAAACTATTACATTCAAACAGTTATCCAGCCATATGTAAATTTTCTAAAAAAATGTTTATCCAACTCAGGGTTTTGGGGTGCCAGAGTCCATTCTGATATCATCAAGCCCAAGTAAGAACTATACATGGATTTATCACAGTGTACACTCGACTCACGTAGGGACAATTTAGATTCAACAGGTAACTTTATCTTCGTTAAAAGTGGATGCTTCAACATGCAGTATTCTGTTCGATAGCATTGACACCATCTATATTTTGAAAATATTCTGTAGGTTAGTTATATTAGTGATTTAAGGAGGAGAAGGGTAGATTAGATTGGTGTCCTAGCTCTCTCTATGTCCTTAGACATTACTATTGACATGCACATGTTTCATCATCAGTACAGTCTAGTCTTACTTATCCTTTTACCAATTTATGTTTTTTGCAAGATTTTGGTTTCAAATGTTTGTTCTACTTATTTAGTTAATTGCAGGGTAGTATGGTGGCTTTGTTCAGTGCTTCACAACTCCAGAACTATGGATTCAAATGTTTCTTCTTTTTATTTATTCAAACACATACCACTACAGCAAAATACAAAAAACAATCCAAAATAATTCCACTTTCAATCCCCTGTTCTGATAACTGTGTATGCAGAGTTTGCGTTTTTCTCCTGAATAATCTCAGGTTGCTCTGGTTTCCTCCAACATCCCAAACACATGAAGCTGAAGCTAAAGTTGTCTAGTGACCCTCAATTGGTCCCCTGTCAGTAAATGTGCAAATGTGGGTGACTGGCAACCAATCTACTGTTTGCAATATTTATGGTTACACATGGATTTTCTTGGGGGACTCTGGTTTTCTCTTATATCCCAATGGTTGAACATTAGGTGGTTTTCCCGTATGAATTGAGTGTAAATATTTAAGCAGTGGCATGGTAACCATTTGGAGAGGTCAGAAAATCCAGTTGGTCCACAAGCCTGAGCCCCTCTACGCACTTTCCTTTTTTTTGCAAAAATTCCCACCATTTCACATTTACCCATCCATGCAGCAAGCGTGTGTGATCACGATTGCAATTGGCGATTTGAAAGCATACAGTTCCAAATTGTTACACCAATGACAGCTCCTGTTACAAGTTCTAATAGCAGCTGTCATTGCAACTGGGTAGCGAACTGATCAGCAATACATTGTGATATAATGCAAAAATTCAGTTAGAATCTCAGACACAGGCATAATACAGAATATAAAAAAGTGAACTTTCTCTCTTGCATTGGAGCCAGTCTTCTGCAAAATTGTATGTTTTTGTATTTGTTATTTAACACATGAAAAAGTGTTATGGGGAGTGCACTGCTTTCGTGGAACATAATAGTAGTTCTGTAAGGCAGCAATTAAAGTACTGAACAAGGTGGGTGCTTGTGTATTGTTGATGGAAGGCAGCAAAGCTCAGAACAAGGTGGACCTATGGGTGAGTTTCTATGTATATAGAGCTTGTAGTAAATGAAACTATAAGCAAGTTACAATAAACTGTTTTTGTGTATTTGCATCAGTCAGGACTGTATTAAGTATGTATTATTTTTTGTTTTAATTGAAGTGAATTATTTACTGATATTGTAATTACATTGGTTTGTCAGCAGTGCCTTAAACATAATATGTAAAATGCTGAGCATATAGTGAACAATAAAATGAGAACATGATTAACATGGGTTTTTTAGTTTTTGTGTGATGTTGCAGTAAATTTTTATAGCATTTGTATAAATTGTAAGTCATACCATGTGAAATATAGAAAATAATAAAATGACCTGACTTAATAAGTCAATGTATGCTTTCTGTCATTAATATTACTATACACAGTAATGAAAATGGCATATAAAACATTGAAGTGTCCAGTTCTCCTGAGGTGCCCACACAATAAAAAAATCCATGCAGCAGTAGTTTTAAATTACTTCAAATTAAATGTCCTTTCAAGTAAATAAATAACTTAATAATGTTTTACCAAGTAATTTAAAGTGGTCTATTCATGTTTCTGAAATAACATAATTTTGTGTCGTCCTTTATAGAAACTCTATTTATTTAAATATACCGACTTTTTAAACTTTTTTCTTCAAGTCTTAGTTTCTTTTCCTTAATATTATATGAGGGGCCTCCAATGTACTAGCTGCACCACAGTGCTTGACTGTGTGTGCCCTTTGAATGACTACCTATCCAAGGTTTGGAATCAATGGGTTCAAAAAAATTGTATAGGTGTACAACATTTATTTAAATAGCACATTTTCATACAAACTATGTAGCTTAAAGTGCTTTACAAGATGCCAAAGAGAAAGTTGCAGGAAGAGAAAGAACAAATAAGAATAGGAAGAATATTAATAAATAACAAAAAATTTTATAAAACATACAGTAGATATGTAATTCGTAGAAGGGTAGCTTACTTGTATGCAATATTATAATGTAAATCTCTAGAGATGAGTCTGGTGATAAGGACAGAGGGCCAGGAAGATAGAAAAAAGCAAACAAAAAAAAAACTCCAGTTAAGTTGGAGAAAAAACAAATCTGCAGGGGTTGCAAAGCCAGAAGACTTCCAAGCCCCACTTGGCATTCTACTTAACATAGATGTTCTTAAGTCCTTTCTCGTTGTTTCCAGGATTTGTCTGAGAGGATTTAATGCAGTTGGTCTCGTGGACAGCTGGGGCACCCGCCTTCATTTCTGCATTTTAGGCTGCTGCACAGTAACTTGGTTATATGGATGTGATGCAACACACCACCACAGAAGAACCAGAAAAGAAAGAGAAAAGTACAAATTAATAAAGATTGGAAATCCCTCAACAGCATGATAATTCTATGCCTATATAGTCTATTAAGAGTACAATTAAAATATAGCTATGAAAAGCCAAATTAAAATAATGGGTTTTTAGCAGTTTTTATTAAAACTATTAGCCTCGGCATATATCTATTGGTAAAGTATTACAGATGTTAGGTGCATAACAGTACCTAATGGCCACATCACCATTTCTTTTAAGCTTGTCTCTTGGAATTATAAGCAGTTGATCATTAGAAGAGCAAAGATTACAATGTGGAGTGTATGGGGACAGGCATTTCCAAAATATAAGAAGGGGCAAGATAGTTAAAAGCTTTATGTACCATTAGTAGCATTTTAAAGTCAGTTTTAAATGACACAAGTAACCAATGTAATGTGGAAGAAACCTCCTGAGGAAGACAGGAATAGTTCAATCAATTATATTTGTATTCAGTCACAGATGAGTACATGGATTCTACGTTGCAAAGGCAGAAGAGCAAAGTTCCATTTTTCGATTGGCTTTAATATAATTTCTTCTTCCTCCCCCTTCCCCTTCCTTAATCAAAAAGGATAATATTGTTTACTTAAGCATTTTACTTTATTATGCTAATGGGCCATCTGTTCTTTTTTTTTTACTTGCCAGATAGATCCTAAAGAAGGAAAGGTCATGATTCTTGTGTCCAATAGACGCACTTCTAAAGAAACTGGAAATTGTCCTAGGTCAGCTTACTGCACCCTGTCTTATGACAGATGCCTGTATGAATAACCTGCCGTTAGAGCAAAACTGCTTTGTCAGCTATTAACCCTAAGTAGCTTGAAAGCAGTTAATTTTTCTTTCACAGTAACAATGTTAAAACTGGTGAGATGTGCCCAGATTTTCTTTTTCTGTTTATGATTCTTGCTGCTGTATTTTGCACTAATTGCAACTATTTGATAACTTTCTTAGGTAGTCCTGTTAGGAGTGCATTACAGTAATATAGCTGATTAAAATCAAAAGAATGGACTAATCTTTCAGCATCTTGTAATGTTATAAGAGTTCTAACTTTTGCAATGTTCCTTAAGTGAAAAACTGCAATCCTAGTATTCTGGTTAATGTGCAATTTAAAGTTTAGGTCAGAGTTCATGACTTTGCCTAAATTCTTTACCTCCGCCTTGACGTTTAAACCTAAGGGATCGATTTTATTTCTAATAACAAGAAATAACAAGTAAGATATTGAATCAGAGAGGCCAGAGTGTCAGGGCCATCAGGTGCTATCAATAAATACAGCTGTGCATCATCTGCATAGCTGTGGTAACTTACCTTGTTATTTGAGATAATCTGGCTCATTGGAAACATGTATTTTGAATAAAGCAGTGAATCCAGAATGGATCCTTGTAGTACACCATTTACAATATCATGAATCTCTAAAGTACAAGCTACCCAGCTAACAAAGAATTTTCTTACTCTTAAATAAGACTGAAACCAATTTAATTAGTAAAGCTTAATTGCATAAGAAACCAATTTAGAATGTTTTTAAATCTGCAACAAAGTGTGAAATCAGTGATTAATAAATCAATTTAGAATTGATTTACCCCTCTGCTCTTTGACAGTTACAAAAGAGAAGAAATTGTTCACATACATTTATCCAACCCCCCCCCCCCCCCCCCCGCCCCAGTATAGTGTATACCAGTTGTTGTTTCCATTTTTATCAAAAGGCCCCCTAAGAAAGATTATGTTGCATTAATAAAGTCAGTTTTTGATTATGAATGTGTTGCATAAGTGTCAGCATCAGCTACTTTCTTAAAAAGATTGGATGAAATTCAGGTTCAAGCATTAGGAATGTGCTGGTGTGCATTTATGTCATCCCCAAGTTCAGCAATGCAAGTGGAAATGGGTGAACCATTAACTCTGATTTCCTGGTCAAAATTAAGGGAATAATCCAGCCAAATTTAATATTGAATGATTGTATGGAACACCACTTGCTTGTTTTGGGTGGATGAGTAATGAATGGGCTCAAGATATTGAAATTTTACAACTAGAGTGTGGTCCTAATGTATCCCTCTGTTAACCCCTTAACCCGCCTATACTGTAGGCTTTTAACCAATGTAACGGACTTGAGTCTGCAAATACTACTTATGGGATGTGGGGTATGTCTGTGGTGGCAGTAATTAATAAATACATGCAAGTTAAATATTATGAGTGTCTTCAAATATTTACTGATGGTTTACAAAATCTAGATTTTGGGTGTATGGGAGCTTCAGTATATATATTATTATTTCAGATTTACATTACGAAAACATTTTCTAATAATATATCAGTTTTTACATCAGAAATAATTGCTGTTATGGTAGGTTTAGGATGGGTTGAAGACATGCACCAGATTGTAGTGTTAATATGTTCTGATTCATTATCAGCTCTGAGCTGTGTAAAATATCAGATTGATGGTCTGATATTTTAATGGATATTGGGCAGCAATTATGGAGACTACAGGGTCTTGGAGTAGGTGTGCATTTCTTGGTAGTTTCAACTCATGTGGGGATAGGACGGAAACGAGATGGTTGATATTCTAGCAGAACAGTCTCAGAGGAGTATGGTGCTTGACATAGAAGTGCCTTTACAAAAAGGTGAGGCAACATTTGTGATTAAGAAATCCATTAGGAAAACCTGACAGAATTATTGGAATGAAGGGTAAAAGAAGACACCTGTATAACATCCAAAAGGAGGATGGAAGTCAGTGGCAGGGCGGGAATAACAAAAGGGAAGAAATAATACTAACAAGCCTTAGAATTAGGCATTCTAGATTAAATAACACATTATATAAAATTAATAAACATGAGGTAGGTTATTGCAAAAATTGCAATGAGACAGTATTGTCCCGGTATGTACAGTATGTTTATTTAAATGTAAGTCATATGAGACCCAACCGACATACTTTATGGCTAAGATGAAGGAGTTGGCAGTTGCACAGGTGTCTGTGGAGAGTATTTTAAAAAGGACTTGTCATCACGAAATACACGCGTGCCTATTTGACTTTTTGAAACAGACTGTGGTTCACAATTTCATAAGGTTCTTATTTATTTTGTTCCTGCGTCTTGCTTTACACTCCAGTTCAGCAATGCACCTTAAGTTGATTTTCCGATCGCCATAAAACATTAGAAAAATATTTTTTCTCGGTGTAATGGGCTTAGAATTGACCAACCTGCTGTTTCACCTCCAGGGCAGCAGGGGGCGCGAACTGCCACTGAGTTTCGGTGATGTAGAGGCAGCGGGAATAGGAAGTGGCAGCATCAGGTGACAATTCTCATGTAAGCAGAAGTGCTAGAAGATCACCTGATAGCTATGGTTTTCATGACAGCGAACTGGCACCCCTTAGGGGATGCGTTTTACAGGTATCGTGATTCCGTTATTTTAGTAGTTTTGAAATGCAGTAAGTCATCGCCTTGTCATCCCGGGCCCTTGTTTTGCTGGTAACCTCTGTGAGTTTGTTTCCCGGAATATTTGAATATACGCTCCTGTTTGGGTATCTGTGACCAGCAGTCGGAACTGCCGCTCTTGAGTAAATGTTTGCCTACAGTCTTGTAATATTGTTTCTAACAGGCGTCAGTCAGTCAGAACCAGCGTTTGCTTTTATGTCTTTAAATGCAGACTGGTGTTTTGAAGGTGCATGCAAGTCTCAGTGCATTGGTTCGTAACTGTGTCTTGCATTTGGTGCGTTTGTATGTTTCGATGTCGCTGATTTGTTTGTACAGTACGTGCTGGTGAGAATCTCAATGTAGAATGGTGTTTGTGTCTGTCCGTCTCTCATTCAGCCCGCCTGCACCTAACTGTGCCCATCTGTGATTGACTGTAGAAATGCTCGATGGTCGCTTGGTTTGCTTACGAATGTCAGTCAAGTTCAGTTAGTGCATTTAGACTGAATTAACGAATGCTTTTTTTCCTGAAGTTTTCACAAATGACGAAGTGCATAACCTCTTGGCACTAATAGAGCAGTACTGCTTATATAAAATAGGCTGAAATCTAACAAGTAAGCATTACGGGGAAATTAATAGAAAGTATTAATTATTTTAACTCCTCCTTAGTTTTGGCCATTTTCTGCTACTTTGGATTAAGTGGCCAAAAATATCTTCATGCTTCACTCAGTATAAATGTTTCTTACATCTGAGTGAAGGTCAGAGATTTATCTTTCAGAATTTTAACATCTCTAGAAATATTTTTTGTATATAAATGACAGTACAGTAAGTTGAAAAATTCTGTCACACTTTTACCAAAAATACACTTTGATTTTTTTTTTTACCATAAATGTTGGAATACGCTTCCAAACATCATAAATGTGATGCAAAATGTATTTGCAATAACAAGAAAAAACGGTTATGAAATTTGCACTGCTAACATGTCAGTTTTTATTTATTTTTTGAGATTAAAAAAAATCACCTTTTTACTGTCATCAAATAAATGACTGCATTATGAACATGCTTTACTGAAAGCACAAGCACTTTATACATCCAGTGAAGAAACTACGTTGTGAGAGTAAATTACAGAATTGTTTTTAGTTAAAAGTCAAGAAAATGACACCTTTTATTGGCTAACTAAAAAGATTACAATATGCCATCTTTTTAGTTAGCCAATAAATGGTGTCATTTTGCTTGAATTTTCACTACATTTATAATGGCTAACACGGTACAACACCCTAGTACTACAGAATTGTTTTTACAAATAACATACACTTGGAATATTACTTTTCTTGTCATAAGTGGTGAAATATTCTCCCAAACACTGCAAAGACAAAGTGTGTGTCCAGATGGCTAGGGACAACTCAAAAAAAAATTAAATGAAATGCTAGCAAACAGACTTACTGTGTTGAAACAGTACAGATATAGATTTTCTTTCAGCAGTTTTCTGGTTTCAGATCAATCATCATATAATGAAACATGCCTTAGTTAAAATCAGATATTCTACATGTGTAACTGAAGAATATATATATGGAGTACGAATTACACTTTGTGTATAAATTACAGCACAAACAATTGCAAAATTCAAAAATGTGATTTTGAAAATTTTTTTTTTTTTTTTTTTAAATATAACACTGTTATCATTATGATTTGTACTTCGTTTGTAGTGGTATAAGTTCAAGAGTATTTGAAATGATAAAAATGTCCTGGGAAATGAAAAACAGTACATGGTAAATTTGAACAAGAGTAGAAAAAAAACCAGTTTATTTTAAACAGTTATGCAAAACCCAATTTTGCCCTACCATTTACAAAAAGATTTATAAAGATTATAACTGTTTACAATACAAAATAAAGTTTTTTGAACCTGATGATTTTTTTCCAATGTGCAAAAGAGTTTTGTTCTAATATACACTGTACATAAAATATATGTGTGTGGTTATGTATGTGATATACAGTGATCCCTCGCTATATCGCGCTTCGCCTTTCGTGGCTTCACTCTATCGCGGATTTTATATGTAAGCATATTTAAATATATATCGCGGATTTTTTGCTGGTTCACGGATTTCTGCGGACAATGGGTCTTTTAATTTCTGGTACATGCTTCCTCAGTTGGTTTGCCCAGTTGATTTCATACAAGGGACGCTATTGGCAGATGGCTGAGAAGCTACCCAACTTACTTTTCTCTATCTCTGTCTTGCGCTGACTTTCTCTGATCCTGACGTAGGGGGTGTGAGCAGGGGGGCTGTTCGCACACCTAGATGATACGGACGCTCGTCTAAAAATGCTGAAAGATTATCTTCACGTTGCTACCTTCTGTGCAGCTGCTTCCTGAAGCGACATGCTGCACGGTGCTTTGCATACTTAAAAGCTCAAAGGGCACGTATTGATTTTTGACTGTTTGTTTTTATCTCTCTCTCTCTCTCTCTCTCTCTGCTCCTGACGAGGGGGTGTGAGCTGCCGCCTTCAACAGCTTTGTACCGGCCCTATTGATTTGTTTGCTTTCCTCTGTCTTTGACAGTCTGTGATCCTGACAGGTACTCCTTTGATGAGGAAGATATGTTTGCATTTTTTAATTGTGAGACAGAACTGTTATCTCTGTCTTGTCATGGAGCACAGTTTAAACTTTTGAAAAAGAGACAAATGTTTGTTTGCAGTGTTTGAATAACGTTCCTGTCTCTCTACAACCTCCTGTGTTTCTGTGCAAATCTGTGACCCAAGCATGACAATATAAAAATAACCATATAAACATATGGTTTCTACTTCGTGGATTTTCTTATTTCGCGGGTGGTTCTGGAACGCAACCCCCGCGATGGAGGAGGGATTACTGTATATAAACTGCAGAAAAACATTATTTGGAACATATTAAAATAAAAACACTGGAACTGAATGAAGAGCATTAGGACCTAAGTATGTCTTATGAAAAAAGTATGTACACCCTTACATCATTATTATACTGGAAGAAAGCAGGAACTCATCTGTACTATACACCCAAACCTCACCCCACACAAGATACAAGAACTGAACGAATCTACACCAGATCCATTACTTTCACTATTTGCTATTATAATGCTCAAAGTTTCTTGGCTTAGTCTTGGGTTTTTGTTTTCTTCAATTTGTTTTCTTTTCTGCATGACCGTCTCAGTGGAATTTTGTGAACACAGCTGAACTATTCCTGCTTTTGAGGTTTTTACAATATCTTGCAACCTGTAGGTGGTACCTAGTCAAGCTTTACCTTATTAGAAACCTGGACAATTTAGAGATCCAATTGGAGGGGGGAAAATGTCTATGCAGTAGGTGGCAAGTAAAAGCAGACCTTGCAGTATTCATGATCAAATTGTCTGAAAAGAAATCTGTTGCTCTCAAATAGGAGAGTGGGCAATTCCACTTGTGACAAGTTTGTCTGTTTTAGCATGCAGATGGAAAACACAATCTTGAGACTTACAGACTCGCACAGTATGCTTTTGAAGGCAATCTGTTGAACTTTATGTATAGTGATTTGAAACCAGATGATCTCTAGTAGGTTATTTTTTAAATGAGCTCAATATCAGTGTGTGGTACAAGAAATGGGGGTTAAGTCTGTAAAGTAAAGAAAAAGATTTCACATCATATGGCTAGTACAGCAGTGTTTGTGAGCAGTCAATAAGGGTTCAGATGAGGTAGCATGTGTTTTATACTAGAATTATATTATGAACTAACAAATATATATGATTAGAAAAATACATATGATATTATTTTTCTTGATTTTCAAAAAGCACTTCCTAAGGTCCCACATTAAAGATTGGGCATCAAACTAAAAGAAGTGAGAATTCCAGCTGTAGTGTGTAGATGCATGCAAAATTGGCTTAAACACAGGAAGTACATAGTTTATGGTGTATGTAACCATATAAGAACTGGGTGTTATTAAAAGTGGTGTCCTTCAGGGCACAGTGCTGAGACTACTGCTATTTTTAATGTATATGAGCACTTAAGATAAGAACATAAATAGCCATCTTTAGTTTGCAGGTGATACCAAGCCAGGTGGGGTAGAATGTTTTTCTTTACACACAGAACAATACACACAAGAAAACAAATTACCAAGTAATATGGTAGAAAGCAGTACTTTAGGGATTTTAAAATCAGAATGTTATTTTGGAGAAATTGAATAACCTGTTATTGTCCAAATGTTACTAATGTTTGTGAGCCCTAAAATCTCTTTATTGGGATGTGTGTGCAGATCTGTGTGACATTCCAGATTGCACTTGTGTTAACCTCCTTGGCATTCACCTCGAATCTAACTTGGGCTCAGAATTCTATGCAAAAACGGTTATTCTTGAGTCACACCGGGACAATTTGTAATGACTTGCTTTTTAGTGTTAAGCCAGAATAACTCTCAGGACTTTATTCTGCTGCCATCTAATGGATGAAATAACACCATGCTTCAAAAAATCATGAATACAGTGATCCCTCGCTATATCGCGCTTCGCCTTTCGCGGCTTCACTCTATCGCGGATTTTATATGTAAGCATATTTAAATATATATCGCAGATTTTTGCTGGTTCGCGGATTTCTGAGGACAATGGGTCTTTTAATTTCTGGTACATGCTTCCTCAGTTGGTTTGCCCAGTTGATTTCATACAAGGGACGCTATTGGCAAATGGCTGAGAAGCTACCCAACTTACTTTCTCTCTCTCTCTCTTGCGCTGACTTTCTCTGATCCTGACGTAGGGGGTGTGAGCAGGGGGGCTGTTCGCACACCTAGACGATACGGACGCTCGTCTAAAAATGCTGAAAGATTATCTTCACGTTGCAACCTTCTGTGCAGCTGCTTAGTGAAGTGACATGCTGCACGGTGCTTCGCATACTTAAAAGCTCAAAGGGCACCTATTGATTTTTGACTTTGTTTTTCTCTCTCTCTCTCTCTCTCTCTCTCTCTCTCTCTCTCTCTCTCTCTCTCTCCCTCTCTCTCCCTTCTCCTGACGGAGGGGGTGTGAGCTGCTGCCTTCAACAGCTTTGTCTTTTAAGTATGCGAAGCACTGCGGCACAAACAGCCCTATTGATTTGTTTGCTTTCCTCTGTGTTTCCTTTGAAGAGGAAGATATGTTTGCATTCTTTTAATTGTGAGACAGAACTGTCATCTCTGTCTTGTCATGGAGCACAGTTTAAACTTTTGAAAAAGAGACAAATGTTTGTTTGCAGTGTTTGAATAACGTTCCTGTCTCTCTAATACCTCCTGTGTTTCTGCGCAAATCTGTGACCCAAGCATGACAATATAAAAATAACCATATAAACATATGGTTTCTACTTCGCGGATTTTCTTATTTCGCGGGTGGCTCTGGAACGCAACCCCCACGATGGAGGAGGGATTACTGTATTTCTATGCTTTCTGACACTATGGTAAGTCAATGGTAACTCATCAATATTCATGAGGGGATGGAGCCTAAAAGCAAAACACACTTGCAAATGAAAAGCCGTAAAGTAAATTTTTAGGTCAAACTGAAACTGAACCATTGCTTAAATCAAGCTATAGGGATGACGATGTAAATTGTCCACCAGACATTGACACAAAAAGTGAAATTATCTCCTGATCAGCAGATTCTGACCTACCAAGTGATGATCATGTTTGGTGTTGACTTAATGCTGCCACTTACAATCTTGCGCCTCCTCATTGGCCATTTACAGGTAACTCCGATCTATAGTCGGCTTTTGATCATGATTATCTGGATTATTTATGATTTGTCAATGATAGCCTGGTACAGAAAGTAGTTGTTGAAATTAACTGCAATGCTGAGCAGTGTTAGAAAAGTCACAGTAAACCATTTGCTTGTCACTGCAGAAGACATGTGGGTGTTTTTTAGTCTTCTGATAACTGCGGGACATAGAGGGTAAACTAGGACACAGATGGTAGTGGTCCACAAACCGCTTATTGCAGACACCCATTTTAGGCAAAGTTATGAGTAAGTATCATTTTTCACTTATTATGAAATACCTTAAATTCACTAATAATGATGACTATGATGAAGCCACCCAGCCCCGAAATTGTGCAAACTGTGGTATATATATGAGGTGGTCATCAAAAATATGTGGAAGGTGTATGTTCCCAATCGTAACATTGATGAAAGTCTCACAGGTTACAAGGGAAGTCTGTCATAGATACAGTACATAACTTCCACATGGGTACAATTCTGTATCAAGCTCTGGGTACATCTGGAGCTCGATAATTTACTCCAGCAGAATTGGAATTGGAATTGTAAATTCTTGCTTTAATTGAAGTCCTTTTTTTTTTAAGTGAGTTTATTTTTTTATTCTCAAGAACATTTACTAGAGTTACTGCTAATTTTAATAAATATTACTAAATAGTAAACATGCTTAATCTTAAAAACTACAAGTTTCATTCACTATGGTGTATTAAATAAAATTTTAAAAAGGTATCCGTGCATCCCTACTTAAATCTAAAGCATATGGTTGCATTTCCTGCTTTTAAAAAAATTAGAATATTATTTACTACACTAGGTAAGGCTATTTGCATGCTGTGACATGGACAAAAGGATGACATAAATGTATAATTTCTGTGACTCTAAACTTGAATTTGGCAGGGTGTCAAATGTAGATGGATTTTTTTAAGACAAGTTTAAAGATAGAAAAGAAGGAAAGTCTAAAAGTTGTGAATAATACTTAAGACTGTTTGAATATAAATTTAATTTCTTTAGCTTACTAGTGTATGATGATTTTTGAATATACTGCTGATAGAAGCCTTATTGTTTTCCAGGAAAACAGATTTATATGAAATGGGGTGGAACATAGGAGGACTAAGGGACTGCCTTATTGCTGCAGCACCATATGGTGGGCCAATAGGTAAGTGGTTTTAATGCAATGCCGTGAAAGAGAAAAGTGATAAGAGTTATGTGGTTTTCAAAATTTCAAGTTAAAATAATAGAATTTACTTTTTTCCTCTCTATACTTCGGTGAACACTTTGATACTTTATTTAATTTTTTTGGAATGTAATTTTTTAAATGTTTATGTGAAATGACCTTGTGACTCCAGCAGACCCCCGTGACCCTGTAGTTAGGATATAGTGGGTTGGATAATGGATGGATGGATGGATGGATCTTGTGACTCTAAACTAAGCTTTTTTATTTGTATTATTTTTACCCAAAACATGTAATGTATTTTAACAGTTTTGTTCAAAACACTAACAAAACTAGCAAATAATGATAAAACCTTTTAAATAATGTGAGAACTACTTAATGGAATGGTGAAAATCATTATTCAAATTGTTATTTAATGTAAAGAGTAAAGGCTATGTTACATTAGATGATTTTTCCTATGATTTTCAGTTGTAGCCTTCAGTTAAATAATCCTGGCCTGTTGGAGATTGACACGGCATGCTACTATAAAGGCTGATGCTCTAATGTGACATTTCCTAGTTGTCTTTGTCTGCTTATTATAAGAGGAGTCATGCCAGTAGTGTTGTCTGAACATGGCTAATGGCAGCAACACAGGATTAAATAGGCTAAATGCCAAATTCTGAATGCACCAATGCTGAAAAGGGTTTGTCAATAATAATTAATAATCTGAGTCAAACTATATGCAAAACATATTTTGTAGAGTTTCTTTTGATGATAGTAACAGTTGCTTCAATTTAGTGAATAAAACCACAAGGAACATTTTTTTATAGACACTTGCAATGGTTTTGGTCTTCTACCCCATGATATTAACAAGTCATTGAAAGTATTAAGCTAGATCTTACATGTAAAACTTTAGAACATTCTAGATGAGAGTAGGGTATTCAGCCCAACAAAGCTGACCAGCCCTATCCACTTAATTGTATATCTAGTTTTGAAGAAAATTTACATTTTACAAGTTTCCTACTATGTTCCTGTGTTTTTGCTCAATTTATTTTAAAGTTAACATTCTAAATCCACAGTACTAATCCCTTTCATAACTTTAAACACTACAATCATGTCTCATTTTAATCTCTTTTTGCATAAACTGGAAAGGCTCAATCTTTCCTCATAACTCATCCCCTGTAGCCCTGGAATCTGCCTAGTTCCTCTTTTCTGGACTTGTTCTAGTGCAGCTATGTCTTTTTTGTAGCCTAGAGACCAAAACTGTATGCAGTATGCCAGATGAGGTCTATTAGGACAATTATTAGGTCTATTAGGACTATTAGATTTGTTGTCATGCACTTTTTGGCAAATGTAAGTTTAGAGCATACATGTAATTTTGTTGTGAAGGAAAGCATTGGTCAAGCAATAAAACTTTAAATTTTTGAATGAAATGCTTGCTCTTTCCACAAACATTGTATTTTTTAAAAACCCAATTAATTGAAATGATACTTATATAGCTAATGAATTAGCAAAATAGTTGTTACTTGCAGCCCTAAGTTTTGGCATTGTATTACTCCAAGTGCACTATGTGATATTGCTGTATTTTACAAATCTATTTTTGTACATCACTTCCACTATCATCCTGTTTTTTAAATGATTAGTTAATTTTATCGTTAGTAAAATGGACTCCTTTCTGTTTTTTAAACATCTCTTAACAAAGAATTTTAGGACATGCAGTATTTTGTTCTAGTTTACTTCCCTGCTTTTGCATCTATAGTTGTAGGAAGAACAGATGTTTTTGTAAACACTATCTCAGTTCTGTAAAATTACCTGAAGCTGAGATACCTTTCTTACTGCTGCTTTAGTTTTTTGGGTTATTTTTTTATGTGGATGATACTCAGATCTATTTCAATGTTAAAAGTGAAAGTTCATCAGAGTTTCTCAGCTGAACAACTTACCTCAGTGAAATTAAAATATGAATGGAATACAACTCTTTAAAACTAAGCTATAGTAAACTTTAAGTCATACTAATTGGCCCTAAAGCTCATCTTAAGATCTTAAGATACTGAAATAATTTTGAATCACTCATGGTGATAATGTCATCAGACCCTATTATCCATTTAGGAATCTTTGTATCATATTTGATTTAGCCCCTTCTTATTCTACACACATAAATCATGTTAAAAAATTTTCTTACTTCCACCTCCATAACATATTCCGTGTTTGCTCATTCCTCTCTTTTCTTATACTGAGAAACTTGTCCATGCTTTGTTTTATTTCATCGTGCATTTGCTACTGTAACTCCTGGCTGACAGGTGGCCCTTCTAATCCATTATCACAGCTCCATTTGGTTTAAAACTCTGCTGCAAAAGTCCTTACACCGACCCACAACAATGAGCACATAATGCCCATCCTGCTCTGCCTTCACTAGCTCCCTGTGAATTACAGGAATGACTATAAAATTCTATTAATAACTGATAAAGCTTAAAATTGCCTTGTACCAGGCTACATCAGTAAAATCTTCCATCCAGATGATTTGTGTTTGTATCACAAATTATTTTTTTTATTCATGATTCTCATGTTGTATTTGTCTTTTTTGTGTTTTACTCTGGTTTATTGTCTGTTATTCTATATCAGTGCTTTGTATATTCTTTATTTATCTTTATTTAGTGTGTTATGAGGGTATTAATTGTATCCAATGTTGTATATGCCCTGTTGTTCTTTCTGAATTTCTGTGAAGCACTTTCAGCATGGCAAACATGCTGTATGAATAAAATTTATTTTTATTATTGTTATTTATCTCAGACTTTACATTAATGACATTGAAAAATAACTGCCATGTATCTGCTGTTTCCTTTTATTATTATAATGACTTTAAAATTCCCATTTTAGAGACCTTCTTTTATCAGAAATGCTCATTTAGCTACTTCAGGTAACACATGGTTTCACATGTCATCAGAGTTGGCTTGATTTCCCTGATGTAACGCACATTGCTTATATTAAAATTGCATGCATTTTTTTATTGCCTACATTTTTTTTAGGTCACCCATATTTTTGGTACAACTGCAAAGGAGGGGAAAGAGAGAAGCTTAATTTAGCTTATTTCATTATGTTATGCCTTAGCCAAACACTCCCTCCCGTAGCACGAAACTGGTGTACTATGAATTATTGTGTCAGATTCATCACAAATCTGCCTCCTTCTTCTACCTTCTTGTATTTTCATTTAAAAGTTTGCTGTGTATTGTTTGCTTACATAGTAGTTTCCTGTTTCTCATAAACAGTCAAATTAATTTTTTCAGATTTTTTCTTTGTTGCTACGGATAAAGCCATCCACTTAATAAACAATTATACTATGCAGGAAATATTTTAAAAATCATTCTAATGCAACATTAAATACATTCATTTGTGAAACTTGTACAGGCTTACAGTGCCTTGGTTTATGTAAAAGAGAGATGGACAATCATTGTATTTCTCCTGTCCGTCAGGAACAAAAAAAGTATCATAGCTGGCAAAAGCAATATTAATGTATTGGAACGATCATGGGCTGTTTTTGTCTGGGTTACTTATGTGTGTTATAAGCAGTGCAAAGTGTCTTCTTTTTTTTTTTTTTTTAATTTACAGGCAGGCAAGTGTCGCTAGATCTGCTTTCTCTTTCATGATGGCCATTTGGGTGGATAGAGAATCCTGTTTTTCTTGAAGGGCTGTGTTTTAGATGTCACATTTGTTTGAGTTGTATGCTGCCTCTGTGTTCTAACCTCTGAGCTTACAGTTCTGGTTCTTAATAGCTTTGAGTATTTCATAAATATGACAATGTTTCTGAAATGACACAAGTTTAAAACCTTTTCCATTTATTAAAATTAATTGTTTATTATATTTGTCTCTGTCAATTTTCTTTCCTGATGTAGCTTTACTAAAAGGATCCCAGCGAAGTGAACGTTCACATAGTGCCAGACCAGTCCTGGAAATGTATACTTCATCTGGTGTGCCTCTTGCAAACTTTCCGGTAAAGCATCAAAAGTTAATTTGGAATTATGTATTTTACATGAGTGGAAAATTTACTTTTGTTTAAACCTAGGAGAGAAGAAGATGAAAAATACACATCAATTGATTTCTTAACTTTTGGAAACAATGGTGAAGAACTCGGTTAGAACTGAGTCCCAAATTTGTAATTTACGTAGTAATCTGAACATTATAAAACTAATAAAAATAAATATCATATGTATTGTTTGTAGTTCACTTTCTTCATTGTCTTATTATTGGTAGACAATTAATTACACATTAGTTTTCCAGGTTAAATCTGTATTATACACACACACTTGCAGACCAACTTTGTAGTAGGCTGATCTTGCATGATAAGCTCCAGCACCTGCTTTTGCAAACAGCTTTTTTATAACTCACTATAAGGCCGATAGCAGAAGTATAAAAGAAAACAAAGTCAAGCACTTTCAGTGGCTTTCAATGCCTTTATAAGATGAAAGGGTTTCAGTCCTTTTGAATTTAACTCAGAAAGGGTTTAGTTGTAGCAAAGGGTTCAGGGATACTTGTCAGTATGAGGATGAAATTTAAGTTTATACTGGTAATACACATATATCAAGGCAGAAGTTATATGGTTAGAAAAAAAATTAAGGAGTAGTAACCCTAACTGTTCTCATAATATTTTGCTGTACCTTTTATGATGTAGTTTCCTCTTTAAATTTTGGATATTCCAGAGATACTGGGACTTGAATTTCATTGTGGGATTGAAGGAATAATGCCTTTTCTTTCCAAATCCCCACAAGTTTGATTTTATAAAGTGGGAGAACCATACTGCTGTTATGAGACAAATGTTATGTAAAAAAGAAATGTAATGCTTTCATTATTCAGAATTTTGTTTCATATGTTGTGAGATCAGAAGTAAAAATACATAATTCATGAATGAATTGAGAAAATTATCTTGTGACTAGTTGATTTGCAACCATTTTAACATGTGGTTTATCATAGTTGAATCAAGAAAGTAGAAATGAATACTAGATGGATCCCAGGCTCATAAACGCCACACTTCACTCTAATTAAGGGAATGGAGTATTTACATTCATCCCCTGAATGTGGTCGATATGACTGTAGTTGTGTGCCTATTTGTTCATCCATCTCTCCATTTTCAGGTTCATGAAACATCCGGGCAGCATTGGGTAGAAGGCAGGAACCTGTCTTTGACTGGATGCTGTTCGATTGCAGGGCACATTAAGTAAATTAATTAATTGAATACATTTTTTTATTCATTCTATTTATCTTAATCAGTTAATAGATAGCAGTGTGACACAAATTACACAGAACCCAACAGACATCCACTTAACTTGATACCATTTGCATCTAATTATGTTCTGTTTCAGTGACAGATTTGGAAGGAAGAGGGTGATGAAGAACTGAGAAATACTAATCTTATCTTGTCTGTAAAACATGCTGATGTTTTCAGTAAAGGAAAATGAACACTATTAGTTTTTAACCAAGTGAGATCACTAAGAATCCATATAATTGATTAATTAATTAATTAAAAAAATAAGTAACTGGCATATAAACCTGTAGTTAATGCAAGTCTCTTCAGCTAACTCTGGCAATTACTGCATTGTCCTCTTTATTTCTACAGCGGAAAATGTTTCTTAATGTTATATAGCAAACTTTATGATTTTTCTCGTTTTTATATATAATTATTGGCTTCAAATATATGTTAATATTGTTTGATTGTAAATTATATGCTTTAATTTTTATTTATGTTATTTTATTTCTCAAGTCTGGTGATTAATTGTTGTCCTTTTTTTAGCTACATCAGCAAATGTTTCTTTATGCTATATTATAGACTTCATGATTTTTCTCATTTTTATGTATGCTTGTTTGCTTCAAACATATATTAATATTGTTTAATTGTAAAGTATATGCTTTGATTAATTTTTCTTTTTTTCTAGTGGAAAAGTGGCATTGTAGTAGACATCGGCTGGACAGTTTCTGATTATTTACTGTGTATTCAAGAGAATGGCACTGTATTGATTTATGACATACTTGGAAATTACTGCAGACACTTCAACATGGGCAGTGTAAGTGTAACTAAGAAATTTTCACATTTTTACAGAGTAAAGCATTGTCCTTAACATGAATAAGAGCTGAAGGCAATAGAATAATCTTTCTGTAACTGTTTATCAAGGATAACTTGTTACAAGCAGGGCTAATGTAGAGAATGAGTTCCTCCTGAAAGTATGTACTGTACTTATAATATTCACTTTTCATTTTGAATATTTTCAGAGATTTTCAGAGATTCAGAAAAAATATTTTGATGAGCATAGGCCATTCAGCTCAAAATGTCACATCAGTTTTTCAATGTCGACTAAATATGTATGGATTAATGTTGAACTTGGATTTGAATATCTCCCAAGTGCCACTTTAAATGCATAAGTATTCAAAATAATTTAGTATGGATGTGAAGGATTTGTTTTCCTTGCAGTAGGTAGAATTAATTCTTCTCCTTTCGTATTTATGTCCAAGAAACCTTGCCCTCTCCCTATTTACATATATACAACTCTGTGATGTGCTGGTAACATCACTTTATGAGAAATCCACTAAATCAACAGGCTAATTAAATGGCAAGCTCAGTTATAGGACACACTTTGGACATCCTGGAGGTAGTAGCGGAGGGAAGAATTAAAACAAAACTGTGTGCCATTATGAACAATGGTGCACATTCTCTCTCTGACACACTAACTACTTTCAGCCAGTATATTATTCAGTAGAAATGTGTCAAGAATCGCTATGGGGGCTGCTTTAAGTCGGAACTTTCTTTTTAATATTCTTGCTTTATAGTCATTTTGGTGTATGTTCAGACCAAAGTGTGTGTGTGTGTATTAATTTATGTACTTACATATCTACCTACTTATTTATTAAAACAGCTTCTGTAAAAAGTCAAATTTCTCTCTGGAGACAAAAAAGGTCTGTCTGTCATACAAGCCAGGAGTGACGACATTTCTTGGTCAGTTTAAACTGTTTGCAAGTTAGTAAAGAAGCCCCCCATGTACACAACATACAGGAGGTGGATATTGTACATAGTTTACCTAGTTCACCGTATTATTTATTTTCATCCTTTCTTTCCTATGAAATGCTTATAATGTTTGATTCATTGCATTGGCTGCCTAAATATGCAGCAAGTTAATGTCAAAGCTGTAAGTAATAAGTTATATGTAAACCATGATTTAGTGTATTCTGCCTTTGATCTAAACCCTCCAAAACTTTGTAGTTGTACTAGATTACAGATCACAGTGTTACATTCAAATCTGATTGAAGCTACCATTTTTACAGGGTTTGTGATAGGTGAAATGATATTTATAATGAAATTTCCCATCAGTCCTATTAATTACCTGCTTGAATTCAAAGAATGTACTTTCCACTAAAATAGTTTTTTGCAATGACTATCAACAGAGACCAAGGTCAGTCACTAGAAAAAGCAAGAATTGGCCTACGGCAGGAATGTTTTACTCGTGACCAATTGAATGTAGGATGTTCAAGAGTAAGGCGCTCCAGTGAACTAATAATAATAGCCATAAAAAATGTTTTTTATATATATCTTCTTATATAATACGCTACTGTGGCTGTTCGTTTGTCTGTCCAGGATTTTAAATTACCTGTAGCTCGCAAACCGTTTGAACTATTGACCTGAAATTTAATACACATATACTACGTGACCTCTACTATCTGCTTTCAGGGTGATGATTGACCTCCAAGGTTATTCCTCTTTTTATTTTATTTTATTGTAGAATCAACTCTCGGCAGTGGCCTGCAGGGCAGCCATGTGGCGCATGCATACGGGCGCTGTTCTCATCCCTACCACTTTCGCCGTCACTTCCCCTACCTCGTCATACCTTAAATCATTCTTGAAGCAGATTGAAAACTTAAGTGCCAGCTTAAGTGAAAAATTAAGGAAAATGTACTAAGTAATAGCAACACAAACACTGAGTTAATCAGTGAAAAGATGCCGATGAAAGAAGAGAAGAAGCGGGCCGCTAGGATGGAGAAAAGAAGAGCTGCTCAGGAAGCAGCAAGCACATCAACCTCTGAGCAAACAAATGCTCAACTTACAGAGAAACAGGATGAAAACTATGAATGCTCAAGTCAAGTGTATTCACTGCACGTTATCGTGCAGCGAGCTATTACTGGTGCATATATATATATATATATATATATATATATATATATATATATATATATAGGCTCCCGCTGCAACAAATATCCCTGCTGTTCCTGTTTCAAGTGGAAAAAAGCTGATTTTGCTAAAGTATTGAGACTTAGCCTCATTTTTGGGGTGCAAGACAGCGACTCATACGTCACATGGTACCAGGATTGGGGTCTTGCACCAGTTTAACCCCCCGAGGCATATCATATCTCGTAACTAGCAGAGTAAAATGAGGCTCCTCTGCACGTTCCTGTCTTCGTGCTCCCCAGGGATGTGCTGGTGAAGATGGCTCCCTCTGACGACTCAGAGAGTTTCCTGTTCTGGGGAGCCTGGGCAGCCATTGTGGCCTCGGGGTGGCCCTACAAGTTGGGCGAAACCTCCCTCCCGAAGCATTCAATGATTAGGACTTCCTGAAGCAACAGATCCTCCTCTGCACTGCGGTGAGCCCCGTGGTCAAGGGGCGCCAGCTTCGTCTGTGGCATACTGATCCAGACTGCCCTATACGAGGACAGTTCCAGGACTTAATACTCATGATTTACAGCTGGATCCGCAGAGACACTTTCGAGCGCATTGTGGAGAAGCTCGCTATTGATGTACAGTAATCCCTCGCTATATCGCGCTTCGCCTTTCACGGCTTCACTCCATCGCGGATTTTATATGTAAGCATATTTAAATATATATCGCGGATTTTTCACTGCTTCGCGGGTTTCTGCGGACAATGGGTCTTTTAATTTCTGGTACATGCTTCCTCAGTTGGTCTGCCCAGTTGATTTCATACAAGGGACGCTATTGGCAGATGGCTGAGAAGCTACCCAGCTTACTTTTCTCTTTCTTTTGCGCTGACTTTCTCTGATCCTGACGTAGGGGGATTGAGCAGGGGGTCTGTTCGCACACCTAGACGATACGGACGCTCGTCTAAAAATGCTGAAAGATTATCTTCACGTTGTGATCTTTTGTGCAGCTGCTTCCTGAAACGACATGCTGCACGGAGCTTCGCATACTTAAAAGCTCGAAGGGCACGTATTGATTTTTGATTGAAAAACAAACTCTGTCTCACTTTGTCTGCTCCTGACGGAGGGGGGTGTGAGCTGCCGCCTTCAACAGCTTTGTGCCGCGGTGCTTCACATACTTAAAAGAAAAACAGCCCTATTGATCTGTTTGCTTTTCTCTCTATCTCTGTGACAGTCACTGCTCCTGACAAGCACTCCTTTGAAGAGGAAGATATGTTTGCATTCTTTTAATTGTGAGACGGAACTGTCATCTCTGTCTTGTCATGGAGCACAGTTTAAACTTTTGAAAAAGAGACAAATGTTTGTTTGCAGTGTTTGAATAAAGTTCATGTCTCTCTACAACCTCCTGTGTTTCTGCGCAAATCTGTGACCCAAGCATGACAATATAAAAATAACCATATAAACATATGGTTTCTACTTCGCGGATTTTCTTATTTCACGGGTGGCTCTGGAACGCAACCCCCGCGATGGAGGAGGGATTACTGTAGTCCTGTCAGGGATAGGCAAGAACCTTTGTGATGAAATGCTACAGAACGACGTCCACTCGCTGCAAGATATAACCTACAGACTGGAGGGCACACAAGCCACCTGGAAAAAACAGTGCTACCCAGGTTTGACCCCAACTTCAATCCAACCGGCACAGACTTTTGGGGTTGCTTGCGCAAACCATGACCATCAAACATGCTCAGGTATGTGGCTTGCAAGTTTCCCCCAAGATGTTAAAGGAGGACAATTTTAAGGTCTCTATTACGTTGGCTGGATGGGAATTCTCTGCACTTTTGGACTCTGGTAGTGATCTCTGTGTAGTCTGCCGTAACTTGTGAACATCCGCTGTGTCCATGGGGACATTAAAACATATGAGACTATATTACTTCCTCTGACATTTTAAAGGGAAGAACTTTAAGGTTTGGACTGCCATATCAGACACCTCACCCTGGCCACTCCTAATAAGAAAAAGGAATGCCCTCTTCCCACTGTTCTTGGCAGCCTGCAGAGCGCCCTCCCCCATAGTGGATGAAGAGGGGCTTGCTGCAGACAATGTCATTCAAAGAACTGGGTTTGAAATTGAACTGGAGATGCCCAGAGAGCTGGGGGGTCGAATCCTCAAGTGAAGACCCAGGACAGCTAGCTCACTTTTCCACACCGTCCCTCGCACCAACAGCCTCCCCAGACCGGACACCCAATGTGGACCAGGGCAGAAATGAAATAGCAGTGGAAGCTGAGTGCGATGCTGCATCAGACACAGAAGACGAAGAGACTGCCATCCAGACAGAGTTTGCTCACCTGCAACGAGCCAATAGCAACTTGGATTTTGCACTCAGGCCCACATCGCAAATGACTCTTACTATTTGGAGAGAGTGGACCCAAACTTTAAAACACCACATTTTTTATTTAAAGATGGCTTTCTGCATCGGGTGATTTCCGATTGCATGGGTGATGGGTGTATCGAGCAGCTGGTAGTGCCACGTGGGCATAGGGAGAAGGTTTTAAAAATTGCTCTTAGTCACGATTTGGGGGGGGGGGGGGGGGGGGTTCATCTCAGTGCGGAAAAGATGAGGGAACGCATTTCGAAATGCTTTTATTGGGCGAATATGGGCTGGGATGTGGAGCAATTCTGTAAGGCTTGTCCCGACTGTCACCACTTTTACTGATGCATATTTCAGATGTCCCCTTTAAGAGGATAGGATTAGATATTGTTGGCCCGTTTCCCAAGAGTAAAATTGGCTTTCAGTATGTGCTCATATTAGTTGATTACGCCACAAGATATGCAGAAGTGGCCGTGCTATGAAATGTTCTCAGAAATGTTCATACATATTGGTATCCCTCATGAGATTTTAACTGATCAGGGCACGGCCTTTATGTCTCGCATCATGAAGCAACTATACGAAAGTTTTGCAATTACATGGTTACACTCCACAGTTTATCATCTGTAGATGAATGGCCCGACTGAACGATTTAGTAAAACCCTGAAACAGATGATATGGCGGGTGGCCCATGACCCGACCTCCTGGGATATAGTATTCCCTTTCCTCCTGTTTGCTGTCTGAGAGTCTCCGCATATATATATATATATATATATATATATATATACAGTAATCCCTCCTCCATCGCGGGGGTTGCGTTCCAGAGCCACCCGCGAAATAAGAAAATCCGCGAAGTAGAAATCATATGTTTATATGGTTATTTTTATATTGTCATGCTTGGGTCACAGATTTGCGCAGAAACACAGGAGGTTGTAGAGAGACAGGAACGTTATTCAAACACTGCAAACAAACATTTGTCTCTTTTTTCAAAAGTTTTAAACTGTGCTCCATGACAAGACAGAGATGACAGTTCTGTCTCACAATTAAAAGAATGCAAACATATCTTCCTCTTCAAAGGAGTGCGCGTCAGGAGCACAGACTGTCAGATAGAGAGAGGAAAGCAAACAAATCAATAGGGCTGTTTGGCTTTTAAGTATGCGAAGCACCGCCGATACAAAGCTGTTGAAGGCGTCAGCTCACACCCCCTCCGTCAGGAGCAGGGAGAGAGAGATAGAGAGAGACATAGTTTGTTTTTCAATCAAAAATCAATAGGTGCCCTTCGAGCTTTTAAGTATGCGAAGCACCGTGCTGCATGTCGCTTCAGGAAGCAGCTGCACAGAAGGTAGCAACGTGAAGATAATCTTTCAGCATTTTTAGACGAGCGTCCGTATCGTCTAGGTGTGCGAACAGCCCCCTGCTCAATCCCCCTACGTCAGGATCAGAGAAAGTCAGCGCAAGAGAGAGAGAGAGAAAAGTAAGTTGGGGTAGCTTCTCAGCCATCTGCCAATAGCGTCCCTTGTATGAAATCAACTGGGCAAACCAACTGAGGAAGCATGTACCAGAAATTAAAAGACCCATTGTCAGCAGAAATCCGCGAACCAGCAAAAAATCCGCGATATATATTTAAATATGCTTACATATAAAATCCGCGATAGAGTGAAGCCGCGAAAGGCGAAGCGCGATATAGCGAGGGATCACTGTATATATATATATATGTGTATATATGTATATGTATGTATGTATCTATACTAATTAATAAAAGGCAAAGCCCTGACTGACTGACTCATCACTAATTGTCCAACTTCCCGTGTAGGTGGAAGGCTAAAATTTGGCAGGCTGATTCCTTACAGCTTACTTACAAAAGTTAGGCAGGTTTCATTTCGGAATTCAACGTGTAATGGTCATAACTGGAACCTCTTTTTTGACAATATACTGTAATGGACTGCAGCTCGATGGCCGTGGGAGGCGGAGTTCAGTGTCACGTCATCACGCCTCCCACGTAATCACGTGAAAAGACTGTGAACGCAGTAGGGAGAAATGAAGGAAGAGCCGCAAACAGCGAAGAACAAAAAATTCATTAAACAATTGAGAAGGGAGCGAAACAATAAGAAGCGAGCGAGTGAAGCATACAAGCATGTTCATAAGGGAAACAAAGCACGGTGTAAAACGTAAGTTTAAATTAAGTTTATAGAAATGCTCCCGCTGTGGATTGCAATAACATATTCGCGAGATAAAAGTTTAATGAGAAGACACGAGGTATAAACGAACCACACGCCGTAGCGCAACGTTAGGGGCAACAGTTTCAACCATTCTGTGATCTGCTTCTCGCAATTGAAAGACGGCACATGGCGGATGTTAGCCGACTTGCTGACCGCAACGTTAGAGGCTTCAACTCTGGCGCTGACGATAGAGATTCCATTCCCGAGAGGGGATGCAGTGAGTGTGTATGCCTGATGAGCCCAGAATTAGGGAGAAACACATGTCGCATACTCTTTGCATTATTTGAAAGTAAACTATTAAAACCATTCTATGATCAGCTGGGAACAGAAAGAGGGCATGTGGCGGATGTAAGGCGACTTCCTGACCAACCACAAGCGTGACCTGGCAGGTAACCACCCATACAGTCAGATTGTGATTCAGAAAACGAATGCCATGAATGTAATTACCACGATCTACATACTGTCAAATAAACGAAACACACGCCGTAGCGCGACAGCTGTGAAAAGCGAGGTTCACAAAAAAACAGATCCTTAACAAATTGTTATTGGTATATTTTCGATCCGTTTAAAAAGGTTTTCTTTTCTTCTTAAAAAATTAAAAGCAGTACTTTGCCGCAACGAAGCGCGAGAATTTGGCTATATATATCTGCTTCTCGCAATTAAAAGAGGGCACGTTGTGGATTTTAGACGACTTCATGACCAAACATAAGTGTTACCTGCCAGGTAGGGTTACCACTTTTAATACAAAAAAATAAGGGA